>NW_011889054.1:1377235-1403721 GCF_000151845.1 Pteropus vampyrus | reverse complement strand
CTTAAATCCCCATTTTAGATAGTCTGGGAAACCCACCATCTCCTGAAAGTCTCTGGGAGTTTGTGTGTGGAGGTGAGAGAAAGCTTACATATATCCTACTCAGCTCTCAGTACCCCCGCCACTGAATTCCCAGTCTTTCTCTACATATAGCCAACTATTCCTGTTGGCCCTTTGCAGTGCCATATTGCCCAACTAGCATTTGTCCGCAAAGTCTTGCTAATGCAAGACTGTGTGCAGCAAATCTTTTCCAAATTTTGCAAGCAACAGAAGAGAATAATAAAACCTACCTTGGGAAACTGTAGAAAGGGTGAAATACTGTAATTAGAAAATTAGCTACATGAAGGCTCAGAAATAGTAATCAGCTATGGCATTTCCAACAAGCTTCATACCTAAACTGGTGTAGTGATGACACTCAAGATCTCCTTTGCTACATTCAACAAATAAGGGGAAAAAGGGAAGGAAAGGGAGAATGACTATATAAGGTGCCCTTTATTCAGCAAATAGGTCTCAACCACTTGCTACATTCTAGCTATCACCACACTAGACCCAGGGTTACACAAGTAATGTGAAAGTAAGGAAACAAGTCCCATAACCAACGAATGTACCAAGTACTAAGAAATGAACCACTTAATGAAATGAAGACTGCAGACTACTCCCAGCCTCAGAAGAAATTCTCCTAGTCTTGGGTTTGGAGTTCCTAACAACCTGAATTCCTCCTTAGAGATCAGCTGTCAGGTGGAAGACGATGGCAAAGACCTTGAGGACAGAGAGCCTGTGCCAAAGGATAGGCAAAGGGGCATGGTCTGTAAGGCATTCCCTCCACCAGTAGATGGGAAACTGTCACAACCAGAGCACAGAGAGAAAAAGCTTTCCAAGATAAAAATAGAAGTTGTCGTTTTCCTATGGCCAATGGGTTCTATTCTCCCAGGGAGCTATTGGTCACACATGGAAGGGCCCAGAACTTGCAGGCCATGGGGGCTGGCTCCCACAGATGGTACCCTGCAAACTGTTTAACATCACAAGGAACCCCATACTTCAGCACCCAAAATGAATTCATATCTGATTGCTAATAAGCACATGTACACTTCTCCAGGCTCCGAGTTCACTCCTGATAAACAGCAAAGAACAAATGCTTTTACCATGACCTAATGGGCTTTTCGCTTACTATCAGACCCCAGTGCATCCAAGATGCATCTGTCACCTGCTTTCAACGAAGTGATAAAAAGAGGTGAATAAAACTACAGGGCCAGTAACGAGAGTTACTCGCTATTCCTAAAACAAATACACAGTAAATCTAAACTATAAAAAAAGCCCATGAGAAAGAAAAACCACATGCTATTAATTCAAGAGTCCTAATGATCTCAATTTTCCTTCTGCAAGGAAGGATTAAGACCCAAGACACAATTTCACAACTGTAACTCTCAGTGGGAGTGAGAATTAACCTCACAGAATCAAATATCTGGAATGATACTGAATAACAGAATATAGATAAATAGAGAAAATACAGAAAAATGGATATGACATAAGAGTTGCATGTTGGGTGAAGTTCCAAGTCACTGAAATCAGATAGAAACTCCATTATATTCTGTTACTTAAGCATTGAAAGCTTCAGTTTCCTTATCTGTAAGATGAATATAATAATATCTACTTCAGTGTTCTGTAAGATTTAAATGAAATAACATGGCAAGTGCCTGGTTTAGTATAGGTACTTAAAATTATTGAAAAACTTTCTTTTGCAGTCCCAAGACGCTATCCCAGCCAACACAACTTTACAGGTATTGAAGACATGATTTCAAGACAGGTTTCATTGTCTTTTTGTAGTATATTCTCAAGTTAGTCGAGTTTTTATTGACATTTTGAATTTTCTGATCTGCAGTTGCATTTTTCATAACCCTTAAAAGCTATTTTCAAATCACTCTCTAAAATTTATTATTTTATTTCCTTCCACTACCCAACTTTTTCTCTGGGAGGTATTTGATCAGATTTTATTTTTCAACACCATCACTGAAGTCAAGCCACCCTTACAAATGACTTCTGGAAAAAAGGAGAGAGGGAAAAGATGAAGGGAAATAAGAGGTTAAAATTTCCAGGTATAAAACAAACAAGTCATGGAGATGTGGTGTACAACATAAGGATACAGTCAGTAACATTGTGATAGCATTTTATGGTGGCAGATGGTTGCAGGACATATTATGGTGACCACATCTTTAGGTATATAACTGTTGAATAACTATGGTGTACACCTGAAACTAATACAATATTGCATGTTAGCTATGTTTTAATAAAAATCTTTTTAAAAATAAATTAAATTTTAAGTTAATTAATTAAATAAACATGATGAGGTATGAAAAAAATGACTTCCGGGCATGACTCAGGATCAGGCACAGCTTTGTTCCTTTCCTGTGTTTTCAGAAAGAACTTGTGGACAGCAATTCCTAGCCTATGTAGGAAGAGCCCAACCTGAATGCAAACAATTAAATAAGGATTGTTAATATCTGGTCTATTTCCCCACATCCATTTCACTGAACAAAGTAGAATTTGACTTTAATTCTTTTTGGTTCAGGGTTTTTTTGGTGTCATGTGCAGTAAAGGGCTTCATCCTAGCTCTAGCTTGTACAATTCCCCATCACTGCCCTTCTCCCTCATGCACATCATTCAGAAAACCAGACTGACTTATCCCTTCCTTCCTTCCTTCCCTGCCTTCTCCCTTCCATCTCTCACTCACTCCCTTTCTCCTTTTTTCCTTCCTTTTTTTCAGTCAGAAAGAGAAAAGTTATAGGATATGAGAACCGAACTATACTATAGTCACGAGAGGTAACCATTTTACATCTAAAGTAGGTCCATACCAGCAGCAATTATTGAATGCTTACTGTGTACCAGGCTCCATGCTATGCTCTGGGAATACAAATATCATTTGACACATGATCCCTTTCCCTGTGGAGTTTTATAGATAGGTAGAAAAGTCAATAATGTAGTGAACTATAGTATTCATATTATAATAATATAATATTATAATACTATAATATTCTGTGATGCAGAACATAATAGGGCTATGTAGTAACTGCTTTGGGTGGGGAGGGTTTAATTTTGCTGGGGAAAGTCATGAGGGAAAGCTATCTTCTGTTCAGGATTTTATTATCTCATGGAGAAAAATTGTAGAAACTTTCTAAAGCCTCTCCCAGAGGTTTTCTCAACCCACTCTAATAATCCGCCATGATGCCACCAGAATCATCTTTATAAAACACAATTTAAGTCATGCTCTTCTTAAAATCATTTAAGGGCAACCCATTTCCCTCAGGATAAAACTCCAGACTCCTTGGTCAGCTCGCTTTCATAATGCACGCTCCTCAATCCCTGATTTCACAGGCCTTTCTCTGCTCCTGGCATCTCCACAGTTTTGCACATGTTAATTCTTCTTGCTACAAGGTACTACCTCCCATCCATCTCCCATCCCTTCTCCACCTAGTGAAATCCTACTTATTCTTTGACATTTCCCTCAGGCATCAGCTCCTCTGCAAATACTCCCTGACGCCCTACCACCACTCACCCACTTCCCATCCAGGAAATTGATACCTCTGACAGACAATGTTGCTGGCTAAAGAATGTTCCCAACCCTGCCATCATATCAATCAGGGCGCACATAGGAAATAGTACATTTACATTAAGTAATTTGAGAGGAGCTTTATAAAAGGACTATTTGCAAAGGAGTGGCAACAGAGAAAGTCTAGCGGATATTGCAGTACATGCTGGGGAACCAAGAGATGGGAGAGTATGGGGGTGGGGACACTAGCAATCATAAGGCACCTCAGGGCCTGAAAGGATAAAAAGAGCTGATGATGACCAGCCAAGAAGGAGAGGACCACCTGACAGAAGGTTCAAAATGTAGTTTACCTGCTACAGTCACAAAAGGTGGGAGCCAACTGAATAAATACTCCAACCAAGACTCCATCCTTGTTTTCCTTCTTTCCACTATCTGTCCAGTGGTGACAAATGACCAAATCTAAGAGTGAGGGAGTCTGTTGATATCTTCTCTGTCAGACTCCCGGTGCAGAGAGCAAGGCTTAGAACAGAGATCTAGAAAAGCTAAGTTCTCACTTTCTTTGTTCCCCTTGCAGCTGGTGGGAGGAAGAGAGGGGCAATATGACACAGTTTGGGCTGTGTCATATGAGATATCAATGGCAATCTGCCTTGGAGCTTACAGAAAGAGTTTTATTTCCATGATGAACAAGCTAGTCATCATTGGCATCTCCTCTCCTCCACTTTGAAAGCCGATGTGATTCCTGGAGCTATGGCTGCCACCTTGAAACACTGAGGGGAAGGCCAAAGAAAAATCACAGAATCACCAGCCTTCATGTCATTGATGTATTAAACCAACACAGCAGCTGTTTACTTCCAGACTTCTTGTTATGTTAGAGATAGAAAACTTTTTTGTTATGTTAGAGATAGAAAACACTGTTAACAATGTTTTCTATTACTTGTAAAGGAAAGCATTCTTGACTGATACAGCTTCCTTGTGTTTGCTTCGATTATAGCAAGTCCTATTGAGACCATGAATATACACCTGTCTTCTCCCTAGAATGTGAGTTCCATAGGGTCAGGGCTGACACATGGTTGGCACCTAATTGCTGCTTGTAAAATGTGTAAATGAATTAATGTGCCAAACCCTGTGGGACTATAAGTGAGACTAGATGCCATCTTGGTGCTTCTTCCAAGCTCTGTTTCTTTCCTTTGCCTTGTTTTACCCTGAGGAACTCCTTCTTAAATCCTTTGCTCCCTGTGTTTTCTCCTCTCCCCTTTGCTCTCATACATCCGTCCTGTATCAAGCAGACTTGAATTGCACAAATTGTTTGCATTCTGTTTAATACCCGGTTTTAAAAACGATTCTCCCTCTAAAAGAGATGGGCTGATTAATATACTCAAAATATCTTGCACTACACAGCCAATTCCTTTATCCTTGTTCTATGTATAATGTATAACCCCTCTTTCTTCAAATGTGCATAAAAGGATCCGTTCCCCACCAGCATTATTTGTAACCGCAGAGCTTGAGGTGGTACTAGGTGTCAAAAATGAAAAATTGCTAAATTCAAAATTGCTTCTCTCTTTGTTTTAAAGGTGACCTGCAAGTAGTTTTTATTTTTTTTAATGAACTAATTGTAGGATTATATGCTGAATGCCCCAAATGCAGAGAATGAGAGAAGAACACTCAGCATATACCTGCTACAAAATACCTGGTATTGTTTCAGACGGAGCCTCTGCAAGCCCAGACTGCTGACACCCACATTCCCCACAGCCCTATCAAACAGACTGACTCAGAAGTAGCTCTGTTTTTAAACTGGGATAATGAGGCAGGCAGGACAATGATGTGCTGGGCTAGGAACAGAGACGCAGTTTGGCTACTTGCTGAATGACCTTGGCCAAGCTGTCTTACCAGCCAGCAGCTTAACTTCCCCACCTCCACCCAAAGGAAACCAGCCTCTTCATTCCCTCCCACTGAAGAAAAACTGATGGTTATAATTTTGTGTTCAACACATGCCTTCTATAAAAAGAGGTTGTCAGAGCCGCAAGTTATTTTCAAGACTCATTAGGACCGCACACATATTGTTTGATTGGAAACATCTGAAAAATATGCAGTGAACCTGTCCATATGTCCCAGTGCCATGCCCTGCTCCCTCTGGTCCCCAACACAACGGAGACCAGGCTGGAATTTGGAAGACCTCAATTCTTGTCCTTCACTGAGATATAAAGACACCCCTCACAGTAACTCAGGCACTTCAAGTTTCCGTAAGCTTAGTCAAACCATCTATGAGTTTATCCAGGAACGAAATTATGACAGAGAAGGAGTGGAAGTTCACTACGTGATGTGATGTGAGGGAAATCACAGAAATGCCCCTCTCCTGACTGAAGACAGTGTCTGCAGTTGACTAGAAATTCCACCTTTCATATGAATTTATTCTTATTATTTACTCAGTTACCTGTCACCTGTTAAACTGTGCATAACCCTTCGAGGGTAGCACATTAAATTATTTTTTAGCTACTATTATACCTCAGAGAGAATGAGTTGTTCAGATTACATTCCATGGAGATGGCTACTTCAGCAGCGGCAGAACAACAAGCAGGGAAAGTTTGCTGCAGAGGCAAAAGAAACAAGAAAACCAGGGCAAGTTGCATTGCAAAAAGAAGGCACCAAAATAATGGATTTCCAGCACTCATCGTTTATCCATTTATCCTTTCGTCAGACATTTATTGTCTACTCTGCCACGGGTGTGCTATCAGTGGATGATACACTCTGAAGTGAGTTTTTAATCACAAAGAAGACAGAATACTCAAGACCAACTTGGCCCACTTCACAGTGTCTACCCTCAAGCCAGCATCCCTTAATTATAATTCTCTGGGAGGAGGAATACCCCAGCTTCCATGCCCAGGAGTTGCAAGACAGCAAAACTGGATTCCCGAGAAATAGGCAACACTCTGACCATCCGAACGCAGCTCCTCTCTCCTTCCACCTCTCAATCTAGCTGTTTCCATGAAACTGTGAAGGACTCCAACCATCCCTTTTATTAAACGGTGTTTGTGTTCTTTGCCAGCTGATGTGGCAGCAGTGTGGGCCTGGCGAAGATAGTGAAAAGAGACGCTGCTAATCAGGGGAAATCTGAGGACTAAATCGCTATGTGTGTGTGAAGTGAATTTGTCAGCCCTCTTCACACACACAAAAATAAGCAATCAGGAGGAACCATGCTAAATGATCCTGCAGAGACCCCATCTTCCTCCTCTGAATTCTCTGCGAGTACCTGAGACTTGAGACAGAACCCTGGGGACTAAATCCATCCTCTGCTGTCTTTCCCCTGTGGCTTGCTAGACCCAGGGCTCTTTCAGGCTCTGTTTTGTTCAAGTGCTAAATCTCCCAGTGGGAAAAGTTGGTGGTTTGGGTTTTTTTGTTTGTTTGTTTGGGTTTTGGTTTTTCTATAAAGTAACAGAAATAAAAGCCCAGGTTTGGCCCTCTGGTGAAACTATTTGTTTCTCGTCATGTGCACACAGGGAAACCAGCCACTTCAAGAGGTGACGGCATCAGCAAGTTGTGCCCCTGGCTTTGAAAATGCCAAACTGGTACCTTCGTGTCTAATGGAAATGCCATGCTTAACTCTATGCCCTGAGAGTTTAAGACAGATTAAATTGCTGCTGAGGTCTTACCTAGTCAGGATTCACCTACAAAATGAACTACAAGTGCAAGCCATACACAATCAAGTAATTCCCATCCTAAATCTAATGAGAAAATAACTCAGAGGCCACTGATGGCTTTTGCTCAAAGAGATGAATAATGTGGAGAATCCCTGGCTGCAAGAACAGAAGAAATTAATTGCTAAAGCCTTCACAGCATGACGAAAGCCAAGAATTATCCCCTGGATCTGCACTTACAATTTACAACAGCTGCCTTCTTCAGACAGGCCGAAGTGACTCTCCGCAGTGCACAAAGCACAGCTGATCACAGCGATGAATCTGGAGCTAGATCAACACACAGCCACAGCTTGGAAGACGCTCATCCTCAGGCAACCTGCAGCACCTAGCCTGCAGCCCAGACAGAGCCCTCTCTCTCCATGGCTGGCACTTACAACGATATATTGCCCCATTCACCATACTACCATCATAATAACTCTTTTGAGATTCCACTGGGTGATGGATAAAGTATAGTCTATTTATTGATATTTTCCAGCTTCTGGAAACTGCGATTGTCATCAGCTTATCATGGGAAGAGCATTTTATGCCCTTTTATGAACTTCTAGCTGGATAGCATAGGAGAGACAGAAAAAATCATAGGGGGGATTTCCTTAGGGTCTGTGCTTACAAGTAAAGCATTTAAAAAGGAATTCGAGCAAGCAAACCAACAAAAAGAGTAGGCTAGAGGCAATTAGGAAAAAAAAAGCAGAGAAGACTGATAACTACTATGTAAAAGATACATTAAAAATAAAATAACTATTGTAAGGGGTGGGGATTTACATAAGCAGAGACTTTGAAAGGTTTCTCCTAAAAACAGGTACAGGTTTCGTGTAAAGGAGATCATAACCTTTTATGACACAAATCTGACAACATATTTGCTTGTTCATATTTGAAACTAGGGTTTCTATCTGAAAGAAGGGTTTAAAGACTATACACAGAGTGAACTTGTCCACCAATCCATTTCTACTCACCTAATTTATAGTCTCATGTGCCAAGAATCCTATTTGGAAAAAAATGGAAATTTAGTGAGAGCAAGATTTAAACAATGGGCTGAATGGCAGATTTTTTAAAATTGTTTTAAATATTTGTAGCCAGTCTTCACATTAACCGTTCTGAAGAACTAGGCTGTGGATCTGGTTGTGAGATCTCAGCAAAGAGAAACTGAAGGGCGCTGTTACAGAAAGGGCATCTCTTAAAGTTGATGTCCCTAAAATACATAAAATACTTGGTTTCATCAGTCTTTACACCTTTCTATGACTCTATCAGGTCATTTTTTAGGAACACACACTAGTATGGAAAAGGAAACTATGTGTGGTCAGTGGGTTAAGGGATGAGGATAAGGAGGTATGGGACAGAATGAAACAGTTTGCCCCTTCAAGGGCACCATGTCCTTCTTCAGGTTACTTTATTAACATAGAGACTGAGACATTTTAGAAGGAATGTCATATTTTTTAGTGGTCATTTAGTGCATCAAAACAAAGGGGCAGGCAATAGGATGCTTCACGGGATGACCAACTTTTCCGGCTCCTTTTGCCTTATATCCCAGATAACCTCTCTCTTTGCTCCTGTATTGATCACACCTTAGCCCTACAAATAGGGAGAAGATGTCAAATGCACAGGACAACAGGAGCTTGGGGGTGTGTGTGTGTGTGTAGCTAATGTAATCCTGGTGAATTATTCAAAGACACACCCAACCTGGGCAATTTTTGCTGTCCGAATCTATTCCTCCTACAGCCTTCTCTTTATCAAAACATACTAGCAATGAAACCACACATTCTTGCCTAAACCCCTCAGCTCTTTTTCCCTTTTACCTGATAAAAAGTACAACCTCGTAACCCATATGCCAACAACTTTCTTCACAATAGTTGTTAGACAAAGCAATGAGACATAGCCTTGGAGACAATGTCTAGAGCAGGATGAACTAACAAACCGCTAGGGGTTGTGAAGAACTCAACCCCAACAGTGACACCATGTGGCAGCAAGAAACAATGGCGATGGTAGACTGGTCAGACAGACTCCAGTTCCTTCCACATGAAGAGGGGAGGGTTATATCAAAAGAGGACCTACCAGGACCACGTCCCCACCTCTCACACCTCAAGCTGAGCCAGCCCCTGTGGCCCTCGCACAGATTCACAGGAGAGGGAGACGCTGGACATCCTGTTGTTGATAAAACAGTCAGGGACTTCAGCATGAATTGGGAAGGTTTTATCATCACCTTCAAATTTATAGAAAAATCTTTCTTTTCAATTTCTTGAAAGATACCCAAGATCATGTTAGCAACCCATGATATAATGAAATTTTTGAGTAACGATAAATAAATAAATAAATAAATAAAATAAATAAAAGATAGATAGGTAAATAAATAACTAAATAGATAGATAGATAAATAAATAAATAAATAAATAAAACAGTGCCTTCCACATCCTCTATTAAGACCACTCCGCCCCAACATCACAACAACCCTCACTACCCACCTTGCTCCTCATTCATCTCTCACACTCTATAAGTTACTCTTGCTAAAATATCAATTGCTTATTAAGGTGCCAGCCAATGTAAGGACTTCACAGGAACACATCCGGCAACACTAGTATTTTTTTAAAATGACTGTAATAAGGATATGTGTGAGCTTGGTGAAGAGGCTAGAGTCATGCAGCACTGTGATAAGAAAGATAACGGCATAATTTGAGAATGAACTATTATTATGCAAATGCTTACAGAAGCATAAATAATAAATTTCTATGCACTATATTGTAGGATGCTGTAGACTACATAATTCAGCATTGCACAAATCAGTGTGTTGGGTGTGCTTTGCCCAAGAGCTGATGGTGAACTGAGAACACTTTCACTCACATATAGAATGCCCACAATGTGTTTGTGCCTGAATTGTGTGTAATGACGTAAACTCTCCAAAATTTATATATTGAAGTCCTAACCCCTAGAGCCTCTGAATGTTAGTTTTTTGTGGGGTTTTTTTTTTTTTTTTGAAAATAAAGTCATTGCAGATGTAACACTGCAGATTTTAAAATGAGGTCTTATTGGTATAGGAAAAGCCCCTAGTCTAATATGACTACTGTCCTTATAAAAAGGAAATTTGGACACAGACACATACACAGTGAGAATGCATGTGAAGATGAAGCAAAAATTGGTATGATGTAGTAGAAACCAAGGAACTCCAAAAGTTGTCAGCAATCCCTGGAAGCTGGATGAGAGGCCTGGAACAGATACTCCTTCAAAGCCCTAAACAGGAATCAACCCACCTGACATCTTAATCTAAGACTTCTAGCCTCTAGAACTGTGAAACAATAAATTTCTGTTGTTTTAAGCCATCCAATGTATAGTATGCATTCTGGCAGCTCCAGGAAACTAATACACCATGATATCTTCTGCCCTTTGCCTAACTCTTTTCTCATCTCCCCAACCCTCAATTAAGTGGCCCCAGTGTTACAGAAGTAATTCCTCAGAGCTCCAGCCTGAATGTCTTAGTCAATAATGGCCATCCCCAAATCAAGCTCCATTCTTCCAAGTAGGGCACAGTGTCCATGTTGTATTTCCTATTGGTTTATTTGAAGATACCCAAATATTCACTATGTTCACCCTCCTTCGAGTTCCCCATGTGCATCAAGATTAATCAGCTGGGAATCCTTGACATATACACCAGCACCTCTCCATCTATAGAGGCTACAGTATCATTTTTCTGTTTTTCAACTTGAATAACTAAGAATTATTCAGGAAAGTGTCATTTATAAAGCATCCAAGCCTGGACACTTCCTGAAGAACAAGAGTAAGAGAAAATGGAAGGATCCTGTGGCAAGAAGGGCGACAGAGGATGCCTGCAGAGTGGACACATGAGGAGAATGAGCAATTGGGATGGACCAGTGCCCATATCTGAGCCTACATCAATATTTTATCACAGGTTAAACAGATGACCTAAGATGACCTAAGTCTTCTTAACCAGGACCAAACATCCCAATGAGATGAACCCAGCCCTCCATTGAAGTTCTCCCTTCATATAGCCCAGTAAACAAGACCCCATCTGAAAAGAGCCTGTTCAGCCACTTGTCAACTTACCTGAGCCCAAGAATATCAGTTACAAAAATCCATTCAATGTTTTTGAGGAACTATATGTGTCAGGTATGTTTCTAGGGACTCAGAATACAGCAATGAAAAAGAACAAAACCCTGTTGCTCACAGAACTTTTTATTTTATGGGGACAGACGATAAGCAAGGTATAGAAATAGAAACATAGAGTATGCTAGTGGTAAGTGCTTAAACGGGAGAGGAATGAGAGTGTTTAGCAGAAGTTATTTTGAAGAGTTTTGTTTGTCTTGCAGTTTTAGATCTAGTGCTAAGGAAGACCTTACTGAGAAAGTGACATTTGAATAAAGAACTGGAAATCATGAGGGAGGGAGCCATGTCCAGGGGAAGAACCTTTCAGGCAGGGGAACAGCAAAGGTAAAGGCCCTGGTGGATGTGAAAAGTGTAACACACTATGCAAATGTAAACTATGTGTTATTAGAGTGCGAGGTAAAAAATCTATATTCAGCAAAATCTTCCAATTCGAAGAAAATAGAAAAAGAAAATAGTCTAATATCCACTTAAAACATAGCATTGTTCTTTTGCTCACGATGCATACATATCTCAGCCTTCAAACATGCAATGCAAGTATCCAAATTACATAAAGGAAATAAAATTTCTTAGTGATATTGGCAATGGGGTTGTTTGTTACCACAGCAAAGACCAGCCTGACTGATATTGATACAAGAGTACAGAGTGACAAGAATCATGCATGTTATAGAAATAGTTGAAGAAAATAGAGTTTCTCTTTCAAGTCAAAAAGAAAATAAATAAAGTTATCTTCAATTCTCTATAAATATATGAAGTAGACTTATTCTGGAATGTTCTTGAATAAAGATGTAGACATGGGTGGATTTCAAATCAATACCAAAAAAAAAAAAAGGCCAAAAAAAAAACTTTGAACAGCCAGACCAGACCAGACCAGCCCATTACCCACTTAAGGAACTAGACTCTCTCCCAGAGATGCTGCAGACGGATGCCAGCTCCACAAGTATGGGCTGAACTAAATGACTTTAGAGGAAATCTTTATTACTATAAGATTCAGAACCCCTGAATTATCCGTCTTCATCAGCAGTTCCTCCTGGTCCAATATCTCCTGGCTTTGAGAGTGGTGTGGCTAAAATACACCAACATTCAGCCCATGCTGCCAGGGTTGGTGAGTCTGTTTTCACTTCAATAACCTGTTTAAGTCATGACTATCATCATCAAGTGTCATTTTATACTAAAAAAAAAAAAAAAAAAAAAAAAAAAAACTACTGTGGTTATCTGCTGTTAGGCAGTTATCAGTTTAGTCCTAATAGTTATATCAAAGACAGATATTAGAGAGTGAAGATTAACAGGGTCCATGGTGGCAAAAGATTATCAAGTATGTTTTTAATGAATAAATTTATAACTTTGATGGGACTCTTAGCAAATTTCTGATAAACAGGAGATGTAGATATCTTCAGTTTATATAAATACTACAAATTGGTCTTTCCTTCTATCGTGAAAATTGCAAATCTCTTACCTGAGAATTCTGCCCTCTTTGTTTGAGATGAAGGCGTGATTATGATGGTGTAAATTATAGACTTCACTAGTTGCTTCAGCTCATTTACAAATGATTTTTATTAAGAACTTATCAATCAAATAAGCTTTCATTTATTCGTTTCCTGCACAGTCATAGCAAAATTCACATTTCTCTCCACATATATTAGATTTATTCTTTTCCCTCGACCGCATCTTCATACATTAGGTTTTCAAGAAGATACCAGCCCCTGTACATGGTAGACCCTCAATCAACGTAAAACAACAATATCTGCGCACCTCTTAGGGAGCTCCGCAATATTAAAAGTTTTTCATTACTTTTCTCTTATTCTCTCTTCCATTCAGCAAAGCCTACCCTATGGGTGTATTTTTCCCCTCAAAATGTCTTTATGCCATATCCTTCTATTCTCTGACTGAAATTCATCTGTGTTTATTCCTCAAGCTCTTGCACTTATATATTTTATTACAACTTCTTCATACCCTTTCCCATTCCCAAACCTAATCCTTTTCTTCTTTACCCCGAGGGCCCCTGCCAATATAACTTCAGGTGAAGCAAATGAAAATACTAGCTTTTGCCTCCGGCTTCAGGCTACCTCCACCAAAATTAAAACGTAAAAACATTACATGGATATTAATATTATATTCCCTGCCCTGCAAACCTTCTATAACATTTCATGGTCTGTCAGTCAAAACATTTATTGAGTGTCCACTCTGAAAAGTAAGTTGCTGCCCTTCTGAGAAGAGACAAAGAAAGAAACGGGTGTTTTTGCTTTTCTTTACTATTAGTAAAAGTTCCATCTTGTTGTCTGTTTCTCACTCCTTGCAATCCACCCACCCAGGTGCCTTCCTCCAACTGCTGGAGCAGCACTTGCCATTAGTGTTTTGTCCCTCTCCCCATTCTCCTGGTTTCCCAAAGAACTATTCATAGCACCTACAAATTGTCCAATTCATAATCAGCTACACCCTATTAGCTCCCAAAAATGGTCAGAAAAGAGGTAGTGAACTAAAATCTAGGAAACCACTGATATGCCAGGAACTGTGGTAGGTACTTCAATTGCTCATATCATTTATTCCTCAGAGCTACTCTGCAAGATAGCAATCATCCACATCTTACAGAACTTATAAGTCAAGATCAGAAAGGTTAAGTAACTTGCCTGAGGGTTATAAAAGTGAAGAACAAACTCAGATCTGGCTGATTCCAAAAAGCTTCCGCATTAAGCAATTTTATATTTTGCAATTGGGTCAAAGAAGATTGCACATCCCTTTATGAAAATTCTGAGGAATAAGAAATTCAGATTCTCCTATGAATCAGTGCATTTACAGCACATGTGTTTATGTTTATTGAAACCACTGTTGGTAGCAGAGGTCTCAGGATACAAAGAAAAGGATTGAGTTTCAGAAAAGGGGTAGAGCATGGAAAAGTCAAAATGGAATTAGAGTTTTCAAGGGCTTAAGGAATACTGGGAGATGGATTTTAACAAAAGAATCAAAGGATTTACTAGGAACTATCTGGTAAGGACCTAGCCCATTACCAAAGCTAGATGTTCTCGGGAAGGACACTGGGAGCAGTGACAGTAGCTATGGCAACATAGTTCTTGAGGGCAGGTCCTCTCCTTCCCATTGAAAGTTCCCCTACATTACTGCCCATCCTAATGGTACAAGATTCAAGGCATCCGCCACAGCAACAAAATGGCTTCATGAAAGGATTGAAAGCTCTAATATCTGGTGTTTTTGCTATTAAACCCATCTCAGGGGGTCAGTGTAACACCAACTAACCATACCACCCAAATTCTAGATGCTCCAAGTTGTAGCCACATGTAGCTACTTTATGACAAAGAATTGAGCATCAAAACAGTCTAAATGATTAGGGAGATGTTCACACAGCAACTCAAAAATGAGGGTCAGATTAGCTCC
This sequence comes from Pteropus vampyrus, assembly GCF_000151845.1. Lineage (NCBI taxonomy): Eukaryota > Metazoa > Chordata > Mammalia > Chiroptera > Pteropodidae > Pteropus > Pteropus vampyrus. The sequence goes on along the minus strand of NW_011889054.1, from coordinate 1,388,997 downwards.
CACAATCACTGCTCAAGCCCTTCACTTCTGCATTTATAAAATGTGGTTGAGGTACCTGCTCAAATGCTGACAAGGACAGGCAGATAACATGAGTGAGTGACAATATGAAATGGTAGGGTCTGTGGGAAATGGGTTTTAAATGCCTCATCTAAAGAGAGGAGTCACCACCCAGAGAAGGAAATTGTTGACAAGTGAAAATGGATGCCCACAATTGCAGATATTTCTATCTCTCAAGATAATGTAGAAATACAAAGTTTATGTATATTCTCTGGATTTTTAAATTTGGCAAGCAATAAAACATTTTTAATCATTGAAACACAGCTGGGAGCTGCTCCATGTGGTCCACAGGCCCAAGTTTGAGTTATCCCCAAAGTTCTCCTTTTTTCTGAATTTTCTGGATTCTGTCATATTTCCTTGTTCTCAAAACAAAGTGTTCCATCCACTAAACTAAGGTTAGGTACACCTAAGCTCTGTAAAGCCAAAGCAGATACTGACTGAGTCCTGTAATGTGCCCACTCCCCTCCTTCCTGCATCTCATTTATCAGTGTTCAGTTGTTCTCATATATGAACACTTCAGGCACATCCATATACTCTTTTCTCTCCTATGAATTGAAAGTTGTCCAATTCAGTTTTTAGTAGAAGTGCCCGATCCCCCAAAATTTGCTATACTTCTTCTAGACCATCCTTTAAGTTCCCATAGCAACCAAATATGAACACGTAATCATCAGTATGATGAACAAGCATTTACTAGGTACCCTCTACAAAGGTCTTACAAGTATCTTACAAATATCTTACAATCCAGTTTACTTGCCCATGTTGATGGTGTTATATAGTGATTACCAGCATGTTATCTGGGTCAGACGTCTGGATTTGAATCCCAATTCCTGCACATACTAGCTGTATGCCTTTGAATAAGTCACTCAACATCTCTGTGCCTCAATATCGTAAACCGTAAAATGGTGATTATAACCACACCTACATCAAAGGTGGGTTGTAAAGATTAAATGAGTTGTTATACATAGATCCTTAAAAATGATGCCTGCCGCATAGCATGTATTATTATGTCATTTTTCTGGCGTTTTAACTCAAAAAGACTAAGCAGCATGTTTAGGATAGGCACTGCCAAAATGCAATGCTGCTGAACAGAGACAGAGAATTAGAAGACAGAGCGAAGGCTCCTAGCTACCCAATCTAAATCTACTCCCACTCTCCCTCAGTCCTTCCTCACAAGGTCACAGAAAGAAAGAAATACACAAAAGACAAAGCACATTAGCATTTTACTACTGGCTGGACTGCAGTTAGCTGGAGACTGAGGCTGAGGTGGGTCTGGCCTGGAGCTGGGGCTCGGGCCGGGGACTCAGGCTGCAATGTAGAACTGTGGAGAACCAGACTGGAGTACACAGAAGGCTATTGTGGCCCAGCCTCTATAGCTCTATATGTTCTATAACCAAGCTGTGTCGAAAATTTGCTGTGCCTCCTCTTCCCCAAAACCAAAACTTAACCTTCAGATGTAGCCCTGGCTGGGAAGAGGCCAGGCTCCATGCCCATTTCCCTAAACACACACACACGCACACACGCACACACACACATCCCCGTGTAGAAGCAACAATAAACAAGAGTTCCCTAGTTTTCATTGTACACAAGGAAACTAATATAAGCAACTATGTTTGGTCTCTTCTGGTTGGACTGCAATTTCTGGAAGGCTTTGGGGAGAAGAGAAGAAAGAGTATAAATTTGAGATTCTCTCATTTCCCCAGGCTTCTAGAAGGAAGAGAACAAGATAGAATATAAAGGCAGTCCACTCCCTAGAGCTGTGGGCATTTCAAGGCTTGGAACTGGTCATCACCCTTTTCCTCCCTGAAAATGGAGTGACTACATGAATCCTGACCCACCTTAGAGAAGAGAAAAGAAAGGATAGGGGAGGACTGAGGAACCTTGAGCTCCTGCCAGAGGCCAACTATAAACGATAAATGTAAACAATAAACACAGAAGGAGTGACTTTGACATCACCGTGGGCTTCAGATTTATGTGTAAAGCAAGGATTGGTCTAGTGGTCTGTAAGTTTCTTCTTGCTCTAACTCTCTACAAACTATAAGACCATGAGCTCAGGCACCGTCATACCACTGCTCAAGTGTAAAAACCATATTGTCATAGCCTTGGCCTTTAGAGAAGCTATCGCAAGTTGAGTCACGAACTTCATCAATCTAATTCTATACTTCACTCCCATTCAAGAAGTGCCTTCACTGTACTCCACCCATGTTTCTTGAAGAGCTTCCGTCCATGTGGAGAGCATTCAGATGTGGAACTGAGTCAAGGGAAAATCACTTTGAAAAACTAGTTCCCTGCCTATTGGGAAGTAGGGCATTGTGTTGGCCAAGGGTGCACTGATTTCAGGCACTTCTGACTGGCTGAAAACAATTATCACTTGTTCCATAATTCTCCATGCTTGTTCTCAGCTCAAATTCCATCCAGATGTTTCAGAGTTAGCAGAGCATGTAAAGAGCGGTGTTTTTTTACCTGCTCAGACATTTTTCAGATGCTTTTTGTGATTGGATAACTCAAACATAGCTTTGTTTTAAACCTTCAAACATGCAAAATATTGCTAAGAAATAGAAGTTGACAGGAAAGAGAGATATTACCCTTAGTTTGGCTTTTATATGAAAGAATGGGGAAGATTTGAAGAAGGAATTTATTTTACCATTAATGAAAGAGACTGCTCAGAGTGTCACAAAGAAAACAGAACTTCATAAGGACAAATGGAGGATGGAATCAACAATTAAAATTCAATCTGACAATCCTGGTTTCCAACACGAGTGCAGTTTTAGGTTATACAAAATTTTCCTTTGCAATGAAAAAAAAATCAAGAGCTGATTGTAATTTCTGACACACCATATTTCGATGCTGTTATTTAGAAAATTAAACATGTATATGTAAATTTTCAAACAAAGATGTTTTTGTTGTTTTAAGTTGAAAGCCCACAGCAGTTCTATTTGTAACAAACATTGAGTCTAATCCGGGGTGGAGGAAAAATTACTTTTTTCTGCCACAGGAAGTCTTACTTCCATTAGCTCTGGGACATGGTTTTTCAAAATTAGTCTCTCTCCCTTTGGACCTTAAGAAAATATGAGGGCAGAAAATTGGCTTTGGATCTTTGCTCACTTGAGTTACAACGTTTTAAAGAACAAGAAAGGATTTGGAATAATCCTTAGAATCAACTAACTTTTCCTTTACATGTATTAATGTAAGATCCAAAAAGAGAAAATTAAATAAAATAAAATGGTGGATATCAGAGGAAGAATATAAAGTGTTATTATTTATTGGTGCTAATAAATAATATTCAGTACATACTTATTGTGTGCAAGTGTCTCATCTGGGCACATTTATGTGTATTTCCTCATTTAATCCATACAACAATCTTCTGAAGTAAATTCTATTATTATACCCACTTTACAGATGAGGAAACAGAAACAGAGATATTAAGTAACTTTCTTGGTTAATAAGGAAGCTAAAATGCAAACCTGGGCAAGAGAGATCCACATTCTTAACCACTGCATTTTTCAGTTGTGTACCCATTATGTGCAATGCTAAGACTTTGCTAGGTGCTTTAACTTTTCAGAGCATTATATATTTCTACACTCCAACTTACAGATGAGCCAAATACAGTTCAAAAAGATTAAGTAACCAGACAAAGTGCACACAGTAGGCAAGTAGCAGAACAAGGATTCGAACCCAGGCCTTCCAAATCTCAAAGTTTATATGAAGTTGTGTATCAAGTACCCTGTGCTAGGAGCTAGGAATTCATGGAAAACATAATAGGACATAGTCCCTGCATGCCCAAAGATTATGCCCTGTCTAGAAAGCAAGGTAGATAAGGAAAGAGATGTTACAGTACAATGTGATCATTGCATTGTAACCAGTAGACTCAGAGCTTAGAATTTAACAGGAGCATCTTATTCATCTTCATAACTGTTCCATTTAACATATGATCTGGATAAGAGTTGGTCTGTCATGCTTGTTCAGGTGATCTGAAGTGAAGAAACAATTCCAGAGACTCTAAGAGTTTCTCTAATACATCTGGGGGCAAAAATAAAAAAACAGAACCCAAATTGTAACTATGCCAACACTTTTCCAACAAAACAAGCTTGGCTACAGTTTTTCAAAATAAATTTAGTTGCTTTGAGAGATCAGAAGAGTTATTTAAGTACAAAAAGCTCTAAGACAGAGAACTGGAAATTGAAAGAAATGATGGGAGGAGAGGAGATGGGGGATCTTATCAATTTGGCTCCTGTGACCAAATATTTCATTAAGTTTCTAAATTTAGTCCTAGAAATATAACCAGAATGAGGGTACTCTGTTATGGATGAATGCTGATCCTTCTGAATTCTAGGTGTGAATCAGAAGGTAAAAAAAGAGTAAAAAACCTACATATCTATGCGGATGATTGATGGTGGGGGAAAAAATCCCATTTTTCACGAATTATGGGCCTTTTTTTTACTGCTAGTAATGCACAGAAGATTAAAATGAAGTCTATATTTCACAAATGGGAAGACCAAATGATTTAAAACCTTTGTTATAATGACCTACTTTGGAGTAAAGAATCAATTTCTTTTACAGCAAGAATCTGTTAATTTAGGGAAAGGGAGAGAGGGAGGGAAGAAGCACATGGACAGAGCATAACAAAAAGGAGAAACAGGCGGAGAAAGAAAATAGCTCAGGAAATTGTGTAGAGTTTTTCTGGCTCTATTTTTATATATTAAGCAATTTAGAGGTCATTTTGTATAGCAGAAAAGGGATAAATTTTAGATTTTGTTTTTAGTCCTGGCTCTGCCCCTTACATGTTGTATTAGTTTCATATTGCTGCTGTAACAAATTAAAGCAAATTTAAGAACATAAAACAATGCAAATGTATTATATTACAGCTTTGTAGGTCTGGAGTCTGATGCATGTCTCACTGGGCTAAAATCAAGTGTTGACAGGGCTGCATTCCCCCTGGAGACTCTGGGGAAAAATCTATTTTGTCTTTTCCAGCTTCTTCGGGCCACCCACACTTCTTGACTTGTGGTCCCCTTACATCAACAAAGCTAGCAATGGCCAGTCACTTCTCTCTCACATCACATCACTTTGAAACTGACTTAATCTGTCTCCCTCTTGATTTTAAGGACTCTCGTGATTACACTGGGCTCACCTAGACAATCCAGGATAACCTCCCTTTCCTTAGGTCAGCTGATTTGTAACCTTAATTCCATCTGCAAACTTAATTCCCCTTTGCCTACATAAGCGAACATATTCACAGGTTCTGGGGATTAGGACCTAGGCATCTTTGGGGAGGGCCATTATTCTGCTTACCACAGGAGCTGTGGGACCTTAGCCACTTAACTGCTGTCAGTTTCCATCATCAATCAATAAACGAACTTGTCTCATAGGATATCTGTGAAAATTAAATGACTGTGGGCCCTTAGTAAATAGTACCTATCATTAACACTTATCATTATTAGCTCTTAATAACTATACATCTACTAAGAAAGCAATAATGCCTACAAACTTTCTCCTAATGACCCAGGTAGTCATTTATCAGTATATGTTGACAATTTTCTTTTAAGCTTTTTTCATTATATCAAACTCTGGAATGTTTTTAGCAAGCCTGCCTTCAGCCTAAGCACATCCACATGCTTCCACAGCCAAGCATAAACGTGGCAGGAAATAGCAAACTTAGTTTTCTCCTTAAGCCAAGGGGGCTTTTTCTACCTTTGTTTTCTATACAGACCCCTGCCTGGAATCAAGGGGAACTGAGAAAATGGAAAAGAAGTTACAGAGGGATCTTAAGTGATTTGGCTTCTCCTGTTACAGGAGGCAACAGGAATCTCCCCCGTAGGAGCCCCTTCACCTATCAGTAGGCCCAAAGCCCCTCAGCAACCTGCCCGGGTAAACAGCAGTGTCTTGTGTTGTAAAAGTTCTAAATCTTAGAGTATAAAAATAAGAGCATTACCAAGCAAAGGCACCTTCCTCCTTTCAGCATTACAGTGAAATGACTCCCAAGCATTGCCTGATTATTATCCCAACATCCTCAGTGAGCTCCCTTTGGGTGGTGCTAAGCATTGCTGGAAGTTCTGTCAGGTGCCCACCAATGAACTAGATCCTTTATTTCACTCCTGCTGGGGCTGTGGGAAATTGAAGAGAGTTGTTCCAAGGAGCTAGCCAGATGCAAGATTCAGCTGAAGATGAAAAGAGAGCATGTGGAGGCACAGCCAAGCCACAACTCATCAGAGATCAGGAAGTGAGGTTACCATTAAGCTGGTGACCTCTAACAAACACTTCCGGGTGAAATCATTCTGGTCTCTATAAGCAAAAATGGTAGGACCGCTTTCTAGGATACACAAGGCACAGAACTCCAAGAACTTAACTGCCCCACAGCTTCCCCCAGATAGAGAAGGCCTTATCTCCTTAGCCCCAACCACAGAGCCTTTTCATACTGGGGCGGCAGGTTTCCCATCAGATTGCTTCATTTTTTGTTGGGGAGAATGAATATTTCAGTCAGAGTCATATGGTGAAAGAACTAGAAGTAAAACTACATCTTCTGATTCTGCGGCTTTTTCCCACCACACCAGGATGCTCCTTCAAATTAAAGAAGAAAAGAAAGAGGGAAAAGAACAAGCAGCAGCAGCTGCTGCAGCAGCTGTAGCAGCTGCTGCCACCAGAATACACTCAAACTAGTATATCTAGAATAATGTGAGTGCTGCTTGTAAGTATTTGATGATTCAAATTTGACGAAAAAAATATATGTCTTCGCGTGTTTCCATAATCCACTAAGTCTGTTCTTTTAGAGAAAATAAACTCTCCAAAATTATCGGCACGCCACCCTCACCTTCTTGCCCATTCTAGAAGGTTAGGGAATAGCACTACTCCATGGCAGCTGTTTCCAGCACCTTGGGAATCTGAGCCCTTCCCAGAGTGGCAAGGGAAGTAATGGGTAAGGCAGAGCCCCCAAGCCAAACATGCTCACAAACGCACACTCGCTCAGGCCACTGAGGATGCACCCAGAAAAGCAAGAGGCAAAAATTCAAGGACAACAAGAGGAGTTCTTGACTAACCATCCATGCATCAAAGAACAAGCAGCTATCTTCCTCTGACACATGCATGGAAGAATGGAGCGGGCGGAAGACAATAAATTGTCAAAATGGCATAACTCTATGCAATCACTGAGAGAGCTAATGGGGCTGCAAAAAGAAAACATACACACACACACACACATACACACAGAGAGAGAGTCCTGTGAAATACAACCTAACGCTGCCTTATGAATTTTCATACTCCTCTGTGATCCATCACAGCAGATATTACACCCCAAACTATCATCCATCATGAGGAGCACTACAGGCAGGCGGGGGACAGAGCACTGAGGGGATTCACAGCCACCACTCCCTGAGGTGCCTCCCCCAACCCCTTGCCAGTTATAAATTAGGAGCTCACTAAGAAGTAAAGTGCTAAGGCTGTAGGCATTAAGCGGCACCCATTCCTGCCTGGGAGTGCGGGTAGAGAGGGCATGTCTGTTTGTCTGCAAGTTCATTTGGACTTCTGCAAAGCAGAAGATTCCTAACTAAATAGTCTTGTCTTCCTCTGTACACTGCTCTCAGTGGCAAGATGTGTGGGCTTCCCATGGGCCCATACAGGCTGAGAAGGGGAGCTGGTCTTATTTATCTGGATGGAACTCAAGAAGGCTTCCTCCCGGGGCAAGAAGATCCCAACACTAAGAGGCCGGAGGGTAGCCCTCTGCAGGAAAGATTTGAGAGGGTATATAAGAGAACAGCACTAGCATACTGTGAACTGCAGGGATCCACATGGGGTGCCCGTGAAGAACCCCTGGATGGTATGGATGGCATGGAGGACATGACAGGTGCCATAAGAGCCAAGGGAAATTTTCAAATACTACCAGCCAAGTAGAGACTTTCGTCTCTTCTTCCTTGCTCCCATTCTCCCCTCTACAACACCCAACTCAGGAGGATCCACATGACCTAAAGGGATAAAAGAACAAGAAAGTAGGAAGGTATAGGAAGGCACATCCACTTCTCCACTGCAGGTCTGGCCTGAGCTGATGGCTGATAGGGACAGGGAGGAAGAGAACGCTTCCATTCCAGTTTTATGTGAACTTCAAGTTTTAAGATGGATTAGGCTAGAATTCAATGCCTGAAAATTAGCTTTAATTGTTAAAATAAATTCTGACAACTGAAAGGCACTGAAAATTTTGGGGATTATAAGATGAGAAAGCAGGATTCAACATAGCTGGATTGAAGGTGATTGGAGAATAAAAAAACAGTGTTTTCTAAGCTGGAGCCTATCGAAGGCAGCCCAGCCGATAGGTTGGTTACACTAAATATCACAGATGTTTGCAAACTCAGAATTTAAACTTTATTTTCAAACTCCAAAGGCGGATCGTTCTAGTACTGTAGGGATAGAAGTCAAAGGCTTGAGGTAATTAAACCTAGAGTTAAACAGATGTTTAGAATCATTTTTCTCCCATGTTCTCAGCAGCAGCATAAATCTGCTTCAGAAATTAAGATCTGTTTAGGAATTACCTAGGAGTCTGTAGTATGAATCAGTTCAGTTCCATATAATTTTGTACACTGTCGTATCAAAGTTGGTGACATGAGAACAACCCAGCTGGCCAACTTAGTGGAAGACATGAGAACTAAGTAGATACAAAGACGTTCTCCTCAATCAAACTTTAGTTACACTCTTTTGAGCCCTCCACCTTGGACTGCTTTTAGCAAGAATCCTGCTAAGTCAGTTGAACAAGAATCCCCCTCCTCTTGGCAATCTCTTCTTAGTTATTTTCCATCTGCTGTGCGACCCCCTCGACTCTGGCTCTAAATCCCCAGCTGTCTTTGCTGTATTCAGAGTTAAGCTCAGTCTCTCTCTCTGTTGCACTACTCTTCCCTCTACTGCAATAGTCTTGAATAAAATCTGTCTTGCCATCTTTAACAAGTGTTTGATGAATAACGTCTCCTTAACAGCACCGACCCCAGAAACCTTCCTGACTTAATGCAGAATGGTGAGGAGAACAGCTACCTCTATGATGTGTGTCTGTGGTTCGACAAGCCTATTTTTTCACCCTCTTGTGTTGCCAAGTACGTTTTGAATTTTCTCATCCTTTTCAGATATTTGTATTAAAGAGCACTGGAAAAGCAAACAACATGAAGAAAATACTACAAAGAAATGGAGAGGAAAGGACCAATTAGACGAAGAGAGGAGGAGAGGCCCTGCATCCCAGGCTGGTGAGGAAGGGGAGAGAAAGGGATGGGGAGAGGTAAGAGAAAAGAAGAAAGTTTCGCCAAGTCAGGCTTATGGACTAAATGTTATAGCTTTATAAATTCCCAGAAGTGCAAAAAAGATCTCAGTGTATATAATGCTTTAAAAAGTCACAGAAGGAAAAAGGAAATGAATTCAACTCACTTGCTTTCAGAGCTGCCTTTGGAAAAAAAAAAAAAAAAGAGGCAGATAAACGCTGCTAACAGAGCTCTTTGCAATGTTTCAAAATGAATAAATAAAACCTTCCCTGCCAACTTTTTTTTATTATTATGTCTGTCTCTGACTTTTTAAATGCTTTCCTTAAAAATGTTTTCATGCTTCCTTTTCCCTGAACATTTTACAGTTCGCCTTCTTAAATTTCACTGGAGACCTGCAAATCAAGTTGCATCTTGCTGATTTGATAGCTGCTTTTACGCAGCCCAGCGGAAGGCGATGCCTTGGCATCACTCTTGCAGGGAAGAGAGTTTATTAGCAAGCCCTCCCCTGCTTGGCTGGCAGAAGGACTAGGTAGGAAGGCCAGACTAGGTTAGGCCTGGCCCAGGGTCCAGCCGGCAGGTGTCTGGATCAGGTGGATCTGGCCACGCGGTGGTGACCTTCAGTGTCATAGTGACAACAAAGAAAAGCATCTCTTTCTTTCTGCAAACATCATTAGAAACCCTTGCTTCTGCCCTGGTTGGGAGAGGAAAAGGGAAAGTGGGCAGAGGCAAGAGAGGAAAAATCCTTGTTTCGCAATCCTAGTAATTAGTCCTAGAGGATTCCTCCAACTGCTACTGCTGGCAGGAAGTCCTGGGAAAGTGGAGTCGCCAGGCTTGCTACATTGGCCACCGCAGAGCTGGCTCCCTGCTTGAAATTCAAATGAGAGTGGCTCTGACCTTTTCTGTCACATATTTTATTTCAGAGACAGTTTACAAGGCCTCTCCACCATGCAGGTCATGTTTTAGTTTAAACAGAAATACTCTCGTAGGTGTTAGATGCGAGTTAATGATTACACTGAAATCATTCTAATTAGGCTCTGTTGTTACATGCTGCCCTTTGGGGGCTGCCGCTGTTGTCACATAAAGTATTTTGTAGAAAAATAATTGGTCTGAGATCCCTTCCTCCCTCTCTCACATACCCACCTCCTCTCTTCTTCTTTTTTCTTTTTTAAAAATATTATTGATCTTTCAGTGCTTGATCAGGAAGATCATTCACCTCCCAGTCCCTGTGAACCTTCTAGGAAGTATCAGGGCTGTCAACAGCAGCCAAGAGGGAGGGAACTGCAACCATTCTTTGCCAGTTCAGAACGGCATCACCATATCAGAGAGAGAGTGAGAACGAGGTTTCTATTAGGGCTCTTCCAAAGCATCCTTACATTCTGTTTTGTTCTGTTTCATTTGGGGGAAGCCTGTGGGGAGAGAAGGGGCGGCTGACTTATTCAGAGAGCTTTGTCATTCTCCTGGGCTGTGCAGGTGTGGGGAACAGTCAGGTGGGAGTGGATGGGGCTGGTTTCTCTGTAATGTTTATTTATCGTCTCTCTACATACATCTACAAACATACACCATGCTCAGTTCACTCGAGCAGTTTTGAATTTTGATACCACTAGGATGATCCAATATTGATTTTTCCTTTTCCTTCTCTCAACTTTTCTTTGTTTCTTCTTATTTACCTGGAACAATTAACCTAGCTGCCTTATAGAAAAAGTTCTTAGCAACTTAAATGGATATATTTAACACCAGAGAAAGAACTGGGGACACAAGAAGGGCTGGCTTATGAGCTAAAACTAAAGGTCTGTTCTGGAGAATTCGACACTGATGAAGATGCGACGGACCATCACTTGGAGAAAAAGAATACATTTTTCCTGAACCTCTGACAGTTATCAGGTTGGCTTAATAGTTAAGAGGAGCAGGAGATGGCTTCAAATGAGAGGAAAGATTCAGACTGAGACGGGTATGCTAACCTAATACCCCAAAGAGGCTGACAGGGTGCTAACTATCCTTGTTTATAATTGAGGAAGTTGGCTACACTTTCTAGTGTGGCTTCTAATCTTAAAATGTTTGAAAAAAAATTATTTGGAAGCCAACCTGTCCAAATCACTTTAAATTTATATCCAGTGTCATCAGAAAACTCAGAAATTTTAAAAAGAAATGAAGTTTTTGCAGCAAAAAAAAAAAGCTGTTTTGGGCGGATTGGCAAAAAACGTACTCGTTCTGATAACAAAAAGGAAAGTGTAAGGAATCAAAAAATTTTAAACATGTAGCTACTGCTTACTGATCTTAAAAATTCGGTACCGCAAGGATTTGCTGTCTGGTCTGGTAATCCTTGCTACTCGAAGTGTGGTCCCTAGACCAGCAGCCTGGCTTCACCTGGGAGAGTGTCAGAAATACAGACTCTTAGGCCCCACCCCAAACCTTCGGAATCAGAATCTGTACTTTAACAAAACCCCAGGCACATTAATTCTGAGATGCCTGCTTTACTACGTG
>NW_011889054.1:1291927-1374655 GCF_000151845.1 Pteropus vampyrus | reverse complement strand
ACCCTTTTTAGCCCTTCTAGTATCTCTGGGAGCTGACCTCTGTAGACAGCATCATCCACATGTCTTGTTTTCTGGCTTCCTTTTGGATTGGGCCAATGGAAGGCCCCAAGAAGGGATCAGAAGTTGTACACTTGACACTAACATAATATTATATGTCAACTATAATTTTTTATCAGAAAAAAAAACAAAAAAAAAACAAAAATAGGTTGTATTAACATGAGAAAGAGAGAGAGAGGGAGAGAGAGGGAGGGAAGGAGGGAGGGAGAAGAAGAGGGAGGGGGGAGAATGTTGGGATATTTCTTCATCACTCCCTCCCTGTTTCTGTAACCTTTCTATGACAGCAGCCATATCTTCTCATAACAGAAGCTCCCACTGGACAGCCTCTTGCCCACAGCTCCAGTTCTCACTGGGTTCTGGAAGCCTGTTTCCTCCCCTGCCCCCTTAGCTCTAGACATAATGATACCTCCCACTGCTGCTGGCCTCTAGTATATTTCACTCTGCCCATATCTCTCTTTAAGTCACCCTTTCAATAAATCTCTTTTTGAGCCATCTGAGTTTAGTTCCATTTCATGCCAAAAATCTAAGTGATGCACAGGGTAAATATTAAGACTAACCAATTTAAAATAATGTAAGTGTTATATTGGATTTCCAGGGCCACCTTAACAAAGTCCCAGAGACTGGATGTCTTATTTTCTCACAAATTCAGAGGCTAAAAGTCTGAGACCGAGGTGCTAGAAGCGTTGTTTTTTCTGGGGCTGCTCCCCTTGGCTTGTTGATGGCTGTCTTCTCCCTGTATCTTTACATGTCTGTGTCCTAACCTCTTCTTCTTGTAAGGACATCAGTCATATTGGATTAGGGCTCACCCTAAGAACTTCATTTAACCTTAATTACCTCTTGAAAGACCCTATTTTTGAATAAGGTCACATTCTGAGGTACTCAGGGTTAGGAATTCAATATATAAATTTTAAGGACACAATTCAGCCCATAACAGGTACATTCAACCTAATTAAGCCACAAGTATTGAAGAATGAAACCTGGCCATCTTTCTAGCATATTCGTCAAGTGAGATCTAAATTATAAATCTAAACCACAACCAGCATTCTGCTCTTAAGAGGGTATGTGGCACCAGATGAATTCCAACCATATATCAGTCACAATGTGGTGCTGGCTTTGCTCACCTCAACCAGAGGAAATTATGACAAAGCGGGCAAGCCATGGAGGGAAAGCCTAGTTGGGAGGGAAATGATGGGGTCTCCTACCCATGTGGCCTTGACCATCACTCAATGTTTCAGATGTTCCATTTTTGCATTCATAAAATAATAACAATATCAACTATCTCCTAGGATTATAAAAGAATCAAGGGAGACAGTATATGTAAAGTCTTTTGCAAACTTTAAAATATCATCCTATGCAAATAATAAAATTGTCCCGAATTCAATTGTATTATTTTCTGTTTTTCAGAGTATTAGGGTTCAAAGTCAATAAATCCTTTGAGGTAATCAGTCTTGCCATACACTAATTTTATTTCCTTCACAGCTCCTAGCTGAGAACACAGTAGGTTTTCAATAAATATTAGTTGAATTAAAGTTTTAAGAACACAGTGTTTATCAAGCTGCTTTTAATTAAAAAGCAAAATATTGAACAGTCACCTAGTTCTAGAAGATGAAAACTAGAAAAATCTATTAACTTGCCCATTACGTTGAGCCTATGGGAATTTCCCAACATTTTTGTCAATATCTTTTTGTATTTATAGCACATTGATACACTTAGAATGCATTCAGGAAAATATTTATCAGAATTTCTTCCAGGGGCCATCAGATATTGTGTACAGTTCTTGTCCAATGATGAGAGAGTGTCTTCACTTTCCCGGTAATTAGATGAGACCTCCACTGTAATTGAAATTTGAACGTGATAACAGCTCTGTCCTCTAATCAACACATCATGGTTTCATGCTTACTCTGAAATTTTATTTTATGGCAGACTGAGCTTTGCAACACTTTTACATTACATTAAGTGGCATTGATTGCTGGAATCCTAATTTGTCTTCAAACACTTGAATGCTGGAAGGTTTTATGAGAAATACTGAGGAAACCTAGTTGGAAGTGGGAAATATCAGATGATGAGAAATGGAGATTATAAATGGGGATTTTTTTTTTTTTTACTCTAAGAGAAATACTTCCTTGAGCCTTGTGAACTTCTCCTGACTTCTTTCTGCCATCCCTTCATTTTAATTTACTGTCACTTCGACCAGAGCATTGTGAATAGATAATCTTTCCTTGAGATAGGGCTAGTCGTTTTCTCTATTTTCATTTGTATCATGATGAAAAGTATTATTTCAGTTGAAATAGAACCATGATGTATGTTCCAAAATTTACATAGCTGCCTTCTTTTTTGAAATCATGTCCCATTTAATAACATTCCTGTGATATTATTGCAAATCCACAAAGAGAAAGGGAGAGAATTATCAGGGAGTTAAATGGCCTCCAAAACCTCTTCACTTCAGATGCTATAGGTCATGTTACCAGGACTGAAGAAGACTTAGGAAAAGCTAAGAGAAAGGTAAGGAGGAAGGAGGGACAGCAGATGTTTCGATGGAAAGCAACAAGAAAATTATTCTCCTGTCCTTAGATAGGAGAGTATAGGAATGGATGTGAGGATAGACCCAACAGGATGTGAGCTCTGAAGTCAGACTATCTGGTGTCAATGCTGGTTCTGCCACTTACTAGCTGTGTAAACTTGGACATATTTCTTAACCTCTCTGTGCCAGAGTTGTCTCTTTTGTAAAAACATGATAATGTGAAACACCTGCTTCATAGGGTAGTTTTGTGGTCTAAAAGAACTAATTAATGTAAAGGACATAGGATTGAGCAAATTACCTCTGAATAAATATTAGCTGTTGTGATAGTTATAAAGATCTTCAGTCTTCTTTAAGCCAGAACTTTGCCACTGGTTAAGATTTTTCGAAGCATGTCAACATCTGACTTAAATGTAGAGATGAATATTCTGCTCCCTTTGTAAGGTAAGAGGGATGGGCTGGTCTGGCCCTTCCTGGCTCTCACATTGAGTACTCCCATGAGGCCATCAGATCTGCCAAGTCCTTAGACTATATATATGCTAGAACAGGAAGGAAACTTAAGAATAGCATTGTCCATCTCACATCTTTTGTGATGAAGAGACAAACTCAGAGAGATTACACTCTAGCTGGATTTCTTGCAAAAGTCTGTGTGTCAAGTATAGGACTGAAATGTGGACATTATCACTGAATAAAGACTAGGCCCTCTTCATTATATACCTAGCTCTTGCCACAACCTACCCGCTTTTTTTATTTAGAATCTCCTTAGCTCAGGATTCTAAAAATCAACCTACATATGGCTAGATAAAAAAGTGATCTTGTAAACCCAAACACAAATCTCTTGAAGGCCAACCACTTCTTAAATCTTTTCAATTTCTCCCAGAAAACCTGCTACTTTGCTTCATACATAGTAGGTCTAAAAAAAACGTTGACTAAAAATATTGCCTTAGTTTGATTTATGATGATATATCCATCATCATTCCTTCCCCATCTGTAGCATGATTTCACAAATGGGCATATGGAAAAGATCATGAAAGAAAGAGCTCCAAAGAATTTTGAATTATTCTTTATTTCAGAACTCCTATCATTATCCTTATACAATGTAAAGGTTAACAGGCAAATTATATATATAATGTATATATATTTTGTGTATGTTATGTATATATAATACATATATTACGTATGTATGTATGTGTGTATATATATACATACACACACACACACACACACACACACACACACACATATACATCGGTTCCCTGAAGGGCCACAGCAGCAACACACTGTTATATTCTTCAAAAGTCTTTCCACCAATATGCATCACCAGCTGCCCACCTTAAAGTCTACGTCCACTAGCACAGGAAATTGCTTTGTCAAATCAAAAGCCATTTTTTGGCTTCAAATTAAATGCAAACTTTGGATGGCTGCCAAATCCTATTTATCAATGTAACAAACGATATTTATCAATTGCTTCATTTCCCTAAATTGTTTTCCAACCTTCGGACATGTCATTTGCATCTTAATTTAGCACTAATTTCTCCATGCTGGAAACTTCTCCCGTGTGTTTTACCTTATTTCTGCTTCTGACAAAAGTAAACACAGACTTGAACAGCTCTGGCAACTTGCTAATACCACAGATTAGTGCATTCTGCCTTAAGCAAAGTCTTTTCGCCCTTTAGCGGTTATGCAGCTATCAGATGTAATTTCGATTCTTGATATTTTAGCGATCATGCATGGGACTTCTTTAGGCACGTGAGACTAAAATAGCTCTCTGACAACACATTGGAACATGTCACAGTCAAGGACACAAACACAGTTGCCTCTAAGATAAAGAATGCTAAAAAGGAAAGCATCCAAGGAAGCAGAATGAGAGAGAGAATCAACTTGGAATTTAGGCCTAAATCTGGTTAATCTTCTAGCAGGCAATCGCATCTTGTTTTTTTTTTGTTTCCATATTTACTGCAACCTGGTCACCTAGGACCAGAAACCAAGAAAGCATTTGAGACAAGTGGAGATGACAATGAGATTTTAAAATCAAATTCATTCCTCCCTTACACAGACAATAAATGTTTTATGCCTTATGATTAGACAAGATCCCATCCTACAGTGGCTCCAAATTAAGATCTTCAAGTGAAATCAGATGAGGCACATTAAGGAAACAGTAAGTAGGTTAATCTGGCTTGGATTAGAGAGGAGGTATGTCAGAAACCAGACTCTGGGTGTTCTTTCCTTTAATCTAACCTGCACGATAATACCAAACAAGTCCTGCTCCCACTGAGATTTTGTATTACTACTCATCAGTTCAGTGAGCTTCAGGGCCCTCTGTTTCATCAATTCATGGATCTCTCAGTGCAATACTTCGCAACATTAGCACGCATCAGAATCCTCTACAGAGCTCGCTCAAAATCCCTATCCTCTGAAGGTTGGGGTGCTGGGCGCCCAAGCATCTCTAGTTTTAATAAGCTTTATATTTGAGTCCTATACTGATATAATTCCTCTTACATATATGAAAACTAGGGGCAACAAACTTTTAACAGGACATACAGCTAATGATAATTAGATATGGAGCTGGCCTCAACTCTATACACTGGCCTCAACTCTAATCTCCAATCTCTTCTTAATCTGCTAGTTGCAGTAATACACCTCCACTTCTTACAGCATCAACTGTCAATGCCTCTGTCTGACTTTTAAGGCCCTTCTCAATACAGTACCTTACAACCAAAATCTCTCCTAATTCTCCTCCTCCTGCTTCCCCAGGCACCCTCTACTTTAGTTACACAGACTTTCTTGTTTTCTTGTTGTCATCTGTTGGACATTCTCTATTCCCTACCCCACCAGTTACATTATCTATTCTTCAACTTTCTGCTCAATCTCCACTTCTTCCTCAAATCCTCATATGACTATTCCACTCTCATCCATCTCCTCCTTCTCTTCTGTAATCAAATTTTAGTTCTTATTACACAGCATGGCCATTAACTATACATTTTCATATAGTATCCATAATGGTTAATTTTGTGTGTCCATTTCACTGGGCCATGGGATACCCAGATAGATGGTCAAACATTATTTCTGGGTGCGTCTGTAAGGATGTTTCCAGAAGAGATTAACATTTTAATAGATGAACTAAGTAAGCAGATGGTCCTCTTGAGTGGTCATCACCCCATTGGTTGAATGTCTGAATAGAACAAAAAGGCAGGGGAAGATTGAATGCACTCTGTCTGACTGCTAGAGCTAGACTATTGTTCTTCTCCTGCCTTTCCTGCTGCTGATTCTCAGGTTTTCAGACACAGATTGAAATCCTTACCATTAGCTCCCTGGCTCTGAGGCCTTGAGACTACACCATGAGCCTTCCTGGGTCTCCAGCTTGCAGACAGCACATGGTGGAACATCTTAGCTTCCATAATGTATGAGTCAATTCTTGTAATAAATCTCTTTCTAGATATATGTGTGTATTTGCATGTGTATTCTAGATAGATATATATTCTATATAGATAGCCATATATATGTATACACATGTGTATGTATATATACATATATATGTATACACACATGTACACACACACTCAGAGACAGAGACAGAGAGATGGCCCCATTTCTCTGGAGAACCCTGACTAATACAGTTGCTGGTAATTGTTTCTTTTTACATTGTTTATATTCTTTTTTAAATTTTTTTCCTCAACTAGATCGTGAGTTCCCCAAAGTCAGGGACAATCTTTTACATTTTTTCAGTGTCTCTCACAACATCTAGCATGATATTGAACATATAGTAGGAAATCGAAAGGTATTTCTTGATTGCTTGTCATTATTCTACTCTCATTACATTGCCAATTGATTTTTGCTTGTGCTATTTTTCAAATGAAGATTTTTTTATTAGCTTAAGAATCATAGTCTATGAGTGATACAGGCAAAGTTTATAAAGTATTGGGCTAATGATATATTTTTTATCCTCCAGAATTATTTCTTAAATTTACCATTATTTCAAAATTAGGGCATTTCACATAAAATCTGAACTCCAAACTTCTGGAAAACCATAAGAACTATGAATTCTGTGCTCATATTTCTATAGGTCAGACATTTCCCTGGGCTAAATAAAACCAGCTGCCTCCTTTAGACAGGGCTTGTGTGGTCTCATTTTCTATAGTCACCACCCTTCCTAAGGTGACACTTACTTATAGTGTCAGTAGTCACTTATCACACTTGACTGCAGTTTTACAACTAATAGGGAAATAGTTGCTGGGACTATCAATCTATCAAAGGAGGGATATCAAAAGATAGACCAAAAAGGCTACTCATTTCAAGAAAAAAATAATGAAGAGAGAATATATGCCTTTGTAATAGCAAGTAATATGCCTAAATGTTTAACATGCAAACAAATCAGTCTATATCTTTTTCTTATGTTCTGCTCACCTCATTCACTCATATTAGGTCTCATGGGCACTTATATTTGTGACCTCTGATATAGACCCTAAGTAAACAATTGGCCCAGCTGGAGTATATTAGTCAGATGGGCTAAGTTCTGATGCAGTAAGGAAAAAACAATAGTGACAAATGTTATTTTTTGTTCATCCTACATGTCCATTAGGGTTCAGCTGGAGGCTCTGCCCCAGGTTTCTTTGCTCTGGCTGATAGAGCACCCACCAACTTGAATACGCTGGTCACAGTAATAAGCAGAAGAAGAGTTCTAAAGAGGTCTCATACTGGCAACTAAACGCTCGGATCTGAAAATGACGCATGTCACTTCTACTCACAATTCAATGGCCAAAATTAGTCATTTGACCCCAACCCAATCACAAGGATATACAAGCCCACTTAGTGCTTGAGGGCAAAAAGCTAAAAATAGGTAATGAAAAGCATTGATGTCCACCCATGAAGCCAGCGATACCTTGATCGTGAGAATGCTCAATCTGCTCTTTTGAGTATGGCAGCAGCCACTGGTAGTCACTTTCCTAACCTGTTACCTTGATCCTTAACTGGATGGCCAAGGTCCAGCAGAGCTTCTATTCAAAGCCATTGAACAAAGAAGAGCGTCACTTTGCTGCTTATTTTCGAGGATTCATAAAGAAGTGAAGGTAACTGAATAATTCTTTAAAATTGTGGCTAACTGTGAGTTCCTGCACAACTTCACCACCAATATAACACCACTAGGAATGATGCTCTCCCATCAGTTTAAGTCACCCTGTTACACCTAGAACAATGGAGGCACTGACTAATAAGAAAGGCAAAGACTTCCAAGCCATAGAGGTAAGATATTAATCAAGAGGGATGTAATTTGTTCAGGAGGTAAGAGAAATGAGAGCAGATGCATAAGCTCATTGTGCAAAAACCATGTCTAATTCAGCATTTTGTGTGGCATCTTGCATATTATTGCTTTGAACATTTAACAGCTTTAATAATATTCTTGAACCTGATTTCTTCTCCGACAGGCACATCTTAAAAGCCGCTTTCAAACGTGATACTAGAAAAACTACACTTACTGCTTAGTGTTATTTCTGACAAGTATCTGTATACTACTTATATGTATAAGAAGCACTCATTTAATTTGCCTTTTCAATATCACAACAAAAAAATCATAATGAAAAAATAAGAATGCCCCTTTGAAGACTTTAATAAGGCCTGACCACTCAGAGTATCTATGTGAATATTTGTACATTCATTTTCAGAAACCAGCATTCTCTTCAAAACAGACTCAGCAAGACTTTGCTTGGCTCCTCTTTTTTCACACTGCAGCATCCTTTTTTCTACATGCACTGACATTTCTCCCATACAGTCTCCTTGTGTGGGGCAGAAAACACTTTAATCAGAACTCAATTTATCACAGAGAATAAAAAAGCACAGATAAAGATAGCTTTACAAATAAGCTGGGACTTTCATAAATTGCTACCTGTTGAAAGCACACAATGAAGGCCCTGTCACGAAATCACAGTGAGATAATAACAGTTTTATTTAATAAAATTTGATGACCAATCGAACACATGTATTAAGAATTTTGCAATAGGAAAGGCTTTTTGTATATTTCCTTTCAGCTACTATGTCAGAAATTGAGACTATATTCCCAGTGAGCCAACCTGAAGGATTCACAGCCAACAGTAGACATCTTGACATCTGAATTTTAAAAGTCTAGTTTAGCTGTTTGGTCATTCTCAGTGTATGGCTCACACAGACAAGATATCTGAAGATTCCATCGTTAACTTTTTAAAGTTTGATTTATGATTAACAGCACTGTCAGAAGAGAGAGGAAAAAATTGCTTTCTATAAATTCTTTTAAAATCAGAACCCTGTGTGTATTCTAATAGGACCTAAGAAATAAAAACAATAGGATAAAGCGTAAATGGCTTCTTTACGGTCATCAAAACCTCTGTTTCTAATATCATGAAGAGACATTTTTCAAAATAACTCACTCACAACAACAACACAGAGATGAAAATTTCAGAGCACATAGAATGTTCTGGGATCACACCAAGATTTTAAAGGACTTGATATTCTTTTCAGACGGTCCCACTCTGCCATCAGAGAGCCACGTCCAGCTTCTCAGAAAGCTTCGGTCTGTGATAGATATCCCAAACCAGTGTACTAGTCCCCAAAGATTCTAGACAATGATACAGTGAGGTTTTTAAGCTCAATGATTTGGAACCATCATGACATGTGGGGCTTCATGAGTAAGCCTAGCAGGAGAAGGTGGGGAAGAAAAGGAGATTGTGAGGCACTGGAGTGTCCCCTGGCACAAAAAGTTGATGCCCAATTAGATTTAGAAAAAGTGACAAAGAGTTGATGCCCAATTAGGTTTAGAAAAAGCTCTTCTCTGTAAACCTCAATTACCTGTGATGCCTTATGACATTCAGCATTTACAAAGTATAATTACACAATAGTGTCTGACATTTAACGTCTATGGATAATTTAAAAGACTTCTACTTCAAAAAGGCTGCTCATGAGCAACAGTAATCACTTCAATTAGCTTGGCACCATTACAATGTAACAAGGCCATTTGACTGCCTATTAGAACCAGCCAAGCTCTTCAAGTGTGTTAATTTAGCAGTCATTGCTAATTTCTGGGCTTTGCTACATTTGCATAGGAAAACACAGCCCTTTAAGCAAGAGAGGAAGTTTCATTCCTGAACTGGCTCCCTATTCTTAGAGGGGCTTTTTATATTTCACATAAAAAAGTCAAAAACATATTTGAAACGTGGGGATCTCTAAATAGTACTGGGTAAGATAAGACTTTTACCAAATTTAAGCAAAATGGTTGTTCTCCCAGTTTCATATCATTTTTATGTGTGTGGATATACATATACAAACATATGTATACATATATAAGTTTATGATAGGTAAGCATACATAGAGGATATATATAACAGGCAATGTGTAACATTTATTGGATATTATAAAACCTAATATATTTATAATACCCAATATATTATAAAATATATAGAATATAGAATATATATACTATATATATAGTAATGTAGTTATGTATATATAGTAATGTAGTAATGTACTTAAATCAACTAGGCAAAATTGTGGTTGGAAAAAAGCAGAGGCTTTAGCCTCTGAAAATCTTCAATGGCAAGTCAATCTGCTAGAATTGGAGCATGGATGTAGTCTCTATTAATTTAGTGTAATTTTTGTTGTTGTTATGCTTATTATTGAAAGCGCCTTGCGTAAATAAATTGGGCTTTTTAAAAATCATATTCTTACACATGGATGTCATTTGTCTCTCATCACAAAGACTCTCTATTTTACAGAAGCGGTAACCTACCTACTGTGTTGCAGTATACACAGTGACACACACACCTAGAGATTACAGCTCAAGCCTTTTGACTTAAAGGTCAATAAAAAATGTATTAAATATGCTCCATGGCCAAGCATTATTAGATACTAGAAGCTTGCGAGCAGAAAATCTCATAAAATAACTATTGAAATCATCTGGACTCCTCGCCTAGTGCTCTTCTGCCAGGATGCAATAATCTTTTCCTAGCTGCGGTTATCTTGAATCTAAGCTCTTTGGGTTCTTACCT
The DNA here is from genome assembly GCF_000151845.1 of Pteropus vampyrus. Lineage (NCBI taxonomy): Eukaryota > Metazoa > Chordata > Mammalia > Chiroptera > Pteropodidae > Pteropus > Pteropus vampyrus. Next base: position 1,364,071 of record NW_011889054.1, on the reverse strand, counting down.
ACTTCTATTTAGCTATTTATTTAGGAAGTGTATTACATTCCTAATATAGAATTTTTATGTTGAAAAACTCTTCAAAGACTTATTTTTTTAAATGTGGTAATTCACATACCATAAAATTCACATTTACAAAGTGTAGAATTCAGTGGTTCTTATTATATTCACAAAGTTGCACAACCGTAACCCCCATCTAATTCCGAAACATTTCTAACTGAGTAAAAAAAGAATCCACACCAGTTAGTAGTCACTACCTTTACCCCCACCCTCAGTCCCTGACCATTACTAATCTACTTTATTTCTCTATAGATTTGCCTATTCTGGACATTTCATATAAACAAAATCATATCATATGTGACCTTTTCTGTCTTGCTTCTTTCACTTAGTATGTTTTCAGAGTTCTTTCATGCTGTACCATGTATAAATACTTCATTTGTTTTCATGATTAATAATATTCATGGTATGGCTATATTATATTTCTTTACCCATTCATCAGCTGATGGACATTTGAGTCATACCCACTTTGGGGCTATTATGAAAATACTATTAAAATTTGTATACAAGTTTTTGTGCAGGTGCATGTTTCCATTTCTCTTGGGTATTGCCACAGAGTAGAATTGCTAGGTCATGTGGTAAATCTATTTTTAACCATTTAAGGAACTGCCAAACTCTTTGTCAAAGAGACTACCGTTTTATATTCCCACCAGCAACGCATGAGAGTTACAAATTCTCCACATCTTTTCCCACACTTGCTATTGTCCATCTTTTTTATTATGACATCCTAATGGACATGAAATGGTATCTCATTGTGACACAGGATGTCTATTTATTGAGGTTTTCTTTAATTTCTTTCAACTTATAATATTTTGTAGTTTTCAGTGTACACAGGGCATGCCTTCTCCATTCGGCCAGGAAATTGACAACTCTCCTTTAGCTTTTATTTCCTCCTTGCACAGAGCCTCAAGGCCAGCCAGAGGTAAGAGTTTAGGGCCTTCTCAGATCTTTACTGTTCATGTGCAGAGCCCTCAGTATGCAAATAGCCTACACCTACAATGTGGCCTTATGAATTCTCAAGAACACATCAGAGTTTTTCAAAGCCCTGATCAATGACATCTCATTCCCCAGCTTTTCCTTTTAAGCATTTCATTATCATATTATTTGCCCCAAATTTTACACCAGCTCAAGCAGCCTCAAAGCTAAACTATTGTCTCTATATATTTTTGACAAATGCCCTTGCAAAAAACTTTTATTACTGAATTAGCTTTGAATCAGAACAAATAAAGGTAGCCTTGCAAGTGGGGCGCTTCAGAAAACCACCAGACAAGTCAAATAATAACAATTCTCTAGGAATGAGACTCCGAAGCAACCTATACTTTATTCAGTCCTCTCTAACGGCTTCCAGGGTACAAGTTTTCACTGTGATTGTGAGCTATCAGCTTTAAACATGACCACAGAGCTCAAGAAAGGGGGATAGAAATAAGGCAAGTTAAAATGCCACAAAGATCACGGTTCTTAGTGAGATGCAGCCTCAGTTCTTCAGATTGCTGTAAGATTTTGGTTAATTCGCAGAATTCTGAAAAGTTGATTCTGGCAATTTTTTCACCATTTTTGGAGGTCTTTATTCTATAATTTTCACTGAAGTCACTCCAAATATTTCTCTTTTCTAACAAAAGATCAAAATTCCTCAACTCAATTCAAATCTCTCCCCGAATTGTATCCTAATCAAACTGACTTTCTCTTCCTCATCCTCTTTGAATTATATGAACTCTCTGCTCCAACCAAGTTAGTTTCCTTTCTGTTACCTGAATATGTCATGTTCATTCCTGCCTAAGGCTTTTTTTTTTATATTGTTCTTCTCACTTGGACAGTCTCTTCCTCTGCCACCTGATCATCAAAATCCCTCATATACATTCAGTCCTGTTCACATCTTCCCTCAGATTCTCCGAGCACTTCTCTGCCCACAAAGGTCTCTTCCTTCTCTTTTGATGGAACCTAAGTCTCTTACATTGATTGTATCAGCTGACTTTATATTATATACTATTTTTTCATGGGCCATATCTTGTCTAATAAGCAAGACTTTAGACTACTTGAGGTTGAGCCCATCTTAAAATTCCATACTAAATTGTGATTACTCCACAGATGTTCAATAAACTCAAATTGAATCCGACAGAAGTAGACCAGGTTCCTTTGAAATTAGTTCATAGCTACCTTCACATTTTCTCTTCTACCTGTACTTTCTTAAAGACAATTTTTCTTTTGAGCACAAAGTAAATGCATTAGTATTTCTTATCTGCAACAGGAGAAGGGACAGTTTTAAAGGAGCAGAATAGCCCCAACTGTTTCTTTTCTATGACTAGTTTCAGAAAGCAGTAGGCTTAGACAGAACTTTGAAAAATATACAAAGAAGAGTGACTTTCCCTAAGTTTTCCAAACAGATAAACACAGGAAATAGGAAAGCATTTTCTCTATGTTGATTTTACCAACCTGGGTATAGTTTATTTAATCTAGCTGACTTTTTTCCTTCTTAATTTTATTATGTGCCCAGAGATTTACTAATTATACAATAAATTCAAACCAATTTGCTTACTTATCATTCCAATAATAAGCAATATATGTGTGTGTATATTTAATGCTCTGTGGAGCACCTAAAACACAGCAGTTAAATAAGAGATAATAAATAATCATTATCAATATCATCAATAATAACAATGAAAAAAAATTGTCATCACTGACATTCTCTGAGTCTGTCATGCTCCAAGTTCAAGAAGTTTAACATGGGAAAGAGAACAATTATTATAAAGTATAGTAATTGATAATAACAGAATATTATACATGTTAAATTATTATAATCAGATTATTATATTGCTATATGTTTGTGTCCCCTCAAAGTTCATATTTTGAACTTCTAATCTCCAAAGTGATAGTATTTGGGGGCAAGGACTTTGGGAGGTGATTAGGTCATGAGGGGGGAACCCTCATGAATGGGACTATTGCCCTTATGCAAGAGATTCCAAAGGAATTCCTTGCCCCTTCTACCATGTGAGCACATGGCAAAAAGATGACTATCTATGAACCTGGAAATAGGCTTTTACCAGACACTAAATCTGCTGACACTTCGATCTTGTATTTACTAGGCTTCAGAATTCTGAGGAAAAAGAAAAAAAACAAAATGCTTCTGTTTATAAGCCTCTCAGTCTCTGATATTTTGTTATAGCAGTTCGAAGGGACTAAGACATATATGTACATTGAACAAATAATAATTAATTAAATCTTGGTGGCAAGTGCACCCCAAAAATAGGTTCTCATGGTAAGTAAAAGAGAAATAAAACATAATGGACAATTAAGACCGCATAGTAACAGCCTCATGAAATAAAACAGTGCTCTAAAATAAACTTATTCAAGTTACTCTTCCTATGAGGTAGCAAGACCACTTCTCTCAAGTTCCTTTTTATTAAATTTTTTAAAACATCCCCATGGTTTGGAAAACTACAGCTCAAGTGGTTCAGATGAAATGGGACATCAGCAATCTTCAACTATTTTTCATGACTGTATTTTCCTAGTTTGAGTGATGGTTCAGATAAAACTTACTTTTACCCTGAATTATCAAAGAACTCATGACAGTATGTTTCCTATATTGAAGCACTAAGATTTCTTCCATTCTACCTTCTAATAGCTTCTGCCAACCTAACTTGGCTCCCCTCTCTGACTTCACATGCAACCATTCACCCTCCGACACCAAATATATTGGCTTTCTTGTTCCTGCATCAAGGTTTTCATATTTTGGTATCCTCTCTGCCTTAAAGGCTCTTCCCTCAAGTTCCTACAAGGTGTGCTCATTCCCCACCTTAGGTCTCTGCTCCACTGTCACTATCAGTGAGGCCTCCCAACTACCTATTTAAAACAGCAACCACCCACCTTCAATACTTCCTATCCCACTTCTCTGATTTGCCTTTTTCCTTAGCAGTCACCACTACTGGAACACAATACATCTTAATTATTTATCTGCATGCTCCCCACAACTAGAATATAAGCTATACAAGATTATGGATTCGGGTCTCTTTTGTTCACTGCTTTATCCTTAACATCTATATAGTGTCTTGCCTAAAAGATATTGAATTGAAAGAACAAATATATACACAAAATGACTGTGAATCTAGTGCCTTCAGGGGCTAGGCAGGTAAAGCAAATGTGAGAATAATAGGGATTGGTGAGGCTGGTTGATGAGGGCATGACAGACACTTACAGCAACATGGCTGACAGGACTAGTATAGAAGGACACAGCAGCCTTGCTCTCAAACACAGCTGTATCAGTTATATTTAAAGCCAGAACAGTAAGGTGGAGGAGCTGTGGTGGTCTGCAGAGCTGTCAGAAAAGAAGTGGGCCCTAGGGCTAATGGCCAGTTTCTTTTTAAGGCCACCTCAGAGGCAAGAGCATGGCTTTAGATGCATTTAACTGGAGCTGGAAACAATGGCCTTGAAAATACTGAGTCCTGGAAGGCTGTTCCATTTGCAAAACAAAAACAAAAACAAAAAAAATTCCCAGTCTTGACACTGAAGAAAAGTAACTGTCAATTTAGAAGTCTAAACTTTCTTTCAAGAGTGAAAGTAGAACAAAAACATTTTCATTCAAAATTATGAGAGTTTCCTACTCATAGATGTTTCCTGCCTGAGAAAAATATGAAAGGATGTACATGAGTAAGAAGAAAACTGAATCTAAACATAGTAGGATGTGAGAAGCAAGAGTGAGCAAAGAAATTGATAAAGAAGTTAGAGACCAAACAGGATTGATGGTAAAAATTAATAATATTGACCAATTCAAAGAGTTTTTCTTAAATAGAAACTAAACTGGATTTAAATAACCTCAAAGGTTGCAGCAAAGATATTGGAATTAAAGCAGTCTAAGATTCTGTAGTTTTCAAGGGACAAATAGAGATATTGATTAATGTTAGGCTTTGTTAAGTCAAGTATGTGTGTGAGAATTTTTACATCAAAAGAACGAAATAGCAAACAAATTAAATTTGATTAATACAATATAAGGAAAAAGGTTTAAAAATAGATAAATGTCATTATAGAGGACACAAAATTATTATTAGATGGCAGAATATCTCCAAGTGTATCAGTAATTGCAATAAAAGTAAACAGAATAAACTCACCAGTACAAAGAAAAAGATGCTGAGATAATATTTTTTATTCTGGCTATTTTCCAACTTAAGAGGTTACTGTGGGATGATAGGGAAGAGGCTATTGACATGAATAGGAACTTTCTGAAATAATCGAAATAAGTTCTGTCTTCATCTGACTAGTGGTTATACATAAAAATTCAGAGAGTTTTACACTTAGGATTTACTCATTTTCTTAAATGTAAATTTTAAATAGACAATGTGACTTGAATATAGAGAGACAGAAAGTTAAATAAAATATTAAATACATATTTAGACTAATTAAATATTCATTCATTTCAACTTAGTTGATCTTTAAGTATTTTTGAGATAATACATTTTTCTGGATTTCCCTTGTACAAATTTTCCACCTCTCTGCAGCCAGAATTTAAAGGCATTTGTGCAGAAAAGTGCCTATCCCTCTGAAATGGTACAAAGAGGTAAGTGGAATAGAGAAAATGTCAGGGGAGAGCTCTTTTTTGGTAGAAAGAATCAATGCATGCTCACCAGAGGAGACATGTCAAATGGAAGATCCCATGTGAACAAGCATGAAGGTGGGAATGCTAGGGGAACATTGGGACCAAAGGGCTTGGGAATGAGGCAAGCGATGATGTTCCAAGGTGAGGGTACTGCATGACTAAAAGAGCAAAGTAAAACCTACTAGAGAACAGCCAGAATGGAAAGTAGGAAGCGTGAAAGGAAACAGCGAGCCCCAGAAGGTCTCTGAGCAGGACAGAAATGTGGCAGCTGCAGGAGGATGCATGGCTAGGGATGGTGCGAGGAGGCTGACATGGAAAATCTCCCACTGCTGACCAGGGAGCCTTGGCAACAGCAGCCAAAGCCATCAGACAAAGCCAACTTCTTCTGCTCAATTCACTTGACATGCAGAAGTGCAGAAAAGAAAACAAATACTCAGTTCTCATAAACACTGTTACATACATATCTGAGCATTGTCTGCATGAAGGGGAAGTTCTCTGAGGCCTGAAGTAAAGTGAGAGTGGGCAGCTAGTGAGATAAACAAGACCCACAGCTTGTTTATCTCAGCCCAGATGCCAGAGACCAAGCTCAGGGTGAGAGCTTCATTTTTATGAGTTTCACATTTAAGTGGCAAAAGGTGAAACCTGGGGCCTGCCACAAGTAGATAACTGAACTGGAGCCCCTTATAAAGCTAGACTCCCAAAGGACCACACCCACTAGAAAAGAGCTAGCTAATGAAAAACTCTTTCCTACGGAAGCATGATACGGAGAATTTGTGACCACAGGATTTGCTCTCACACTTTATATAGCAAAAAGAATTGGAAACTGAGAACTGAAAGTTGACTCAAGATGAGCATACCCCTAGGTGTCTAGCAGAATTGTCTACCAAACCTGCCTCAAGGATTTCTCTCCAGGTTCCAATTAACATGAACTCACGACTGAGTTCATAAAACATGTAAGAGAAAAAGGTACCCTGGACAAGAGTCAACATAAACAATAATCAACAGAAGCAAGCAAAAAAGTCTTTAGATATTTGATTTCTCAAATATAGATTATATCAAATGTTTAATATAGTTAATGTTTAATATGTTCAAGGAAATAAAATAATTAAAATATGTGATAGAGCCTTCTGGGTTAAAGTGGCAGATTGAATATATATATCTAATTTTGTTCCCTTCTAAAACCCAAATCATACCCTAGAATCCTTAAAAACCTAAGGAACAAGCAGCACCACCTACTTCTGAAGCTGAAGGCTGAGAGTTGGGGAGGGGAAAGAAGGCCATAAAAAAGGAGGATTGTGTGAAACCTGTTTGAAAATCAATTGGTTTCTGCGTTTCCAACAACTCCCCCACACCACTGGATAGCTGCTCTTCACCAACCTTGAGAAAGGTCTCCAAGTTTATTCTCTGCCTAAGTTAAAGGGTCTCTGAACTGAAGGATTCCAGGTACAGTTGAGGACCTGAGAACTTTACCAAAAGTATATAGTTTATCTACTACATGCATGTAATACTGAGACCTTCAGCCTCCTTCTGCCAGTTCCCAGCACCACCCCGCAAGAACACTGGAAGCCAGACTCTTATCTAACAGATAGCAGATTCATAGATGTTAGAGGGTGGGGGGAGAACCTAACCTATTCAGAGTAAAATCTAAAGAAAATGACAGCAAGTGTCCCACAGCAAACGATTCTCCTACATCATCCATGAGTGGAGCTCGAAGTCAGTAAGTTCCCTTTTCCTCACATGCTCCGAGCTTCCAATTCATTTTTCGCTCCCTTACCATAAATCATGAGCAAGCAATCAAGGACTACCAGATATTGAAGGAAAACTTTAAAATGGAAGAAAGAGTAAAAAGTAAACAAAAAATAATTTAGAGGAAATGTAGTCTCTTCAGGGAAAACCAATGTAAAATTTTAAAGCTATCATTAATATCCTTACAGAAATAAAAGAATCTATTGAATACATGAAAGGAAAGGAGGCTCTAACAAGAAATTGAAAGACCTCTGAGTAAAATTTTGCAAAACTTTATATATTGGAAGAATAAGAGTTAATAACAAATTAGACTGCCCTTAGATTGTCATTTTTTTCATTGAAGAATTTTTAAATTGTATCGATTCTTAAAACCTAAGATAAATAGACTCATTTCCATTCCATAGATGAAGAGTGATCAGGAAGTCTGGGAAAGATCAGAAAGTTGATGGAGTAACCATAAGTCCCAATTTACCTTGGACAGCTGCCAGAGTAGTATACAGACAACCTACTGCTGGGGCACCCCAGTGCTAACAGGGATGATCACCACAGTTCCCACCCAAAAACAGCCCCTGTGCCTTCAGTGAGGTTTGAAGCTCTCTTCCCTTTGAAGGACATTGACTTTATAATCATAAGATTTTGATCTTTCATATCGTTGCCCTTTATAAATTATTAGCTAAACAATGAAAAGTGCAGTCTCAAATTATAAAAATCTGAAGGAAAACTCAAATTCAAAACATGTTATCTCAAAAGAACTAATATAAACCTCTAAAGAACAAATATCACAGCCTTCCTTTATGCCGTATGCAGGCGGAAGCCATGTGACCTGAAAACTATGACGATATCACTGCTCTGTCATTGCACACTACAAACCACGTTCCCATCATTAGGGTCAAGATGTCATAGAAATATTCTCTGTCTGAACTTTCTTCCTTGGCCCACTAATGAAGGAAAAAAAGAAGACAGAGAAAAGGCAAGAGGGAGTAGAACATTTTATAAAAGTTGTGCAGTTCTCATTCATTTTTTAAATCAGAAGAACTGACTTAGATTCCTTGATCAAAATAACCCTGGACAGTAAACAGAGAATTTATTATTGTTCCCAATTTACAGACGAGAAAGCTGAGATTCAAAGACTTAATGACTTTCCCCAAATCACGCAACTAATATACGAGAAAGTTAAAATACTCCACCAATTTTGATCCTAGATATGGCATTTCGACTAAACTCTGCTATCACTTTTGTGAGTCATAAAACAAAAATGAGAATTTGGGAGACCTGGTCACTGTCAAGAGTCACCAGCAAGACTATTCAAAGTCCTTTGCAGCAATGTCACTAGCATCATTGAGTTATGAGTTCTTAGGCAAATCAACAGAGCTCTGTGGATTCAGTTTCTCTGTTCAGCAATTATTATAAAAATATTAGCTAACATCTTTTTTAAAACATGAATATCATTATGCAAATAGGAGGATATATTATATAGTGTTTGTCAATTAAAATCACTAATTAGATGTCTATAATCCTATTTCAGTGTAACAGACAATTTGAATGTTGTTCCATTTGGACATAAAAGGCTCTCATATTCTTTTCTTGTATCAGATAGATTTTTCATTCTGTCAGAGTTGGCCTGCTCATCCTCCCTCAGGACAGGACCATTCTGAAAAGAGATTCTTAGCATAACTGATATCCTAGGATGTGCATTGTACCTTGGGGGAGAAGGAATTTTTCTTGGGCGAGCTCAACAGACTTGCCTCCTTACTATGTCCATGCTGGAGTTGCTTACACAATTCTTTGTTTCAGCATCTGTTAGAAAATCTTATCCCCGTTCTTACATACAACCTCATCAAGACCCATTAGAACAAGACAGAAAAAGCGATACTGTCACCTTTTGAAGAATCTGTGCAGTGGAACATCAACAACATGAAAAGAATTCAGCTTGTATCTTCCTTCAGGCAATTAACTTGAAAGGCAGCAGTTATAATTAACAGATACTACAGCCAGTCCTGGGTTCATTCTGAGCAGTTTCCAAAATCAGTGCTTACTCCTCTATAATGACACAAAATAGTGTTTTTCCCTTGGCACAGTACACTGTCGTTACTGTTTTTACCTCTTGACCAACCCTGAAAGTTTTCTCATCCCTTTTTCTGGTAACAGACCCGACTAGTCCTAATCTACCTTCTATTTCACCCCCTCCCCAATCGGTGATGGGTCCAGGATATGAGTGTGTGATACCCATATCCTGTACAGACAACCTTGTGATGACAATCTCTTTGCAATTAAGTCGTTAAATGGGATCTCCGCAGCCTGGAGTTCTTGTGGCCATCTTTCTTGGCTATATGGGGGAAAGTTATCTATAGATAGAGGAAGCGAGCAACACAAATGTGTTAGTCTTCTTGGGCTGCTATAACAAAATATCATGGATCGGGTGGCTCAAACAACAGACATTTATTTCTCTCAGTTCTGGAGGCTGGGAAGTCCAAGGTCAAGAGAGAAGCTACTTCTCTTGGCCTATAGACGGCTGCCATCCCACTATACTCATATGGCCTCTTCTTTGTGAGTGCAGCGGGCAGGGGAACACACATGCACGCACACATGCTCTGGTGTCTCTTCTTATAGGGATATTAATGCTATGATGATCAGGCCCCACCCTTACGACCTTATTTAACCTTAGTTACTTCCTCAGAGGTTCCAACTCCACACATATTCAGTCCATAACAACACGTGAAATCAGATTCTAACAGAGAAGAGAGACAGTCGCATAGCTAGGCTTCACGTCCATGACTCCAGGTCCCACGGCTAAAACTCTTTCAGTTCATCTTTCAAGTTTGTGTACCATCCTGGCGGTTTTCCCAGCCATATAAGTGGATCCTTCATTTTAAACTCAAGCTTTATTTAGTTGGGTTTCTGTTGGTGGCAACTAAAATATTTCCAATTAATATATTGGATATATTGACAGAATATAGAATCTCGAAACAAGGAATATGAGCATACTGGCTTCACTGAAAGAATGTCATCATGCATCAGGAAAAGAGTAGATTGGCCAAGAAAAGTATTACTCATGATCTATCTTCACACTTGGTAGCAGTCCCTATTAAAATCAAAACTCTAAGCACCACTTTTTGCATAAGAGATAGAAAAACTGAACTTCTCTAGCTTCTCTTTCCTCTTCTGAAACCATGGAAGGAGTTTGAGTGTAGGAGTCAGAAGAATCCAAGATCAAATCCTGGACCTACTTCTTGTGATATTGGTAAGTTACTCAGTGTCTCTGAGCCTCATCCTTCTCACCTCGATAATGAAAATAACAATATCTACCCTACAAGGATGGTGTGAGAAGAAATGAGAGAATGTGTGTGATGAGCCCACCCCTGTGACCAGTACCTAGAAATCACTCAAGATGCAGCTTCCTCCTTGCACAGATATACAGATTCCATCAATTCTGACACCCACCCCTCATACTGGGAAAGAACCAGGAGCACGCCGATTGCCTTGCCTGCACCTAAAAGTCTTTCTATGGGAAACTCTAGGGTTCCAAGTGTTGACAGAATTCATGAGAGGAGGCCAAGCAGGCCTCAGAACAATAGCATTTTTTATTCTCCTGCTAGAGAATGCTGGGCCTTGACACAGAACCTTTCACCCCAGTCTCTGTAAGCTGAGTCTAAATTCAATTACTGTGAAATTAACTAAGCATTAAACAAAAAATCCCAACCTGGTAGTCGTCACTGCTAATTAACTGGTTCCCACTCGCTGCTGCTGCCTGCCTTTCAGCGATGGGCTGACAAGGAGAGCTGTCAAGTGCTTGCCCATGGGGTGGGCTTGAGTGGCTGTGACTTGATTCGAACTGACAGGGCACAGCAAGCTAATATCAGAGCCCTCTTTAGGCGACCCTTGTGACACTGGAGGGGAACTCACAGAATGAGTAAGACAGTGGATACACGGACTGGCCTAGACGCAGTACAGGGACAGAGTGGGCTGGGATCAAAAAGAAGGGTGATGGCCTTGAAAGAAAGTCAGGTGTAGAGTGGTTAATCAGTGGTGAATGGATTATAATTCAGCACTATGCTGGCATCATCTCAATAAATTCATGATTGATCAGTAAATACTGCAGGAACTCAGTAAATATTAGTTAAATGGATGGATAAATTCCATAAAATGAAAGGAACATCCTTTCATTTTCATTGCTCAGCTTTTTTTTAAGAGCTTCTGAAATCCTCTCTGCTCCAAGAAACTAATTTGCTTAACGCCTATTGAGAAAAATATTTCTTGCCAAACTCTGAACATACCAGTCCCAGGCTCCCTACTCCTCATCTCATATAAAGTGGAAGGGCCTATTTACTGCCTTATTTAAACAGATGTGTATGTGTCTGTCTCTGCTCATCAGATATAACAGCGCAGTGGCCACATCTGCAAAATTTATTAAGTACAGTAACCACTTGCAACAAGGGACACAGGCAAAAAGAAAGAGGTCTGGCTCAGGCAGTGTTCTGTGGAGGGCTTTTGCTCATTCAGGCTGTAGGAAACTCCACTTATTATCTGGGTCCACCTAGCCTGAGATAACTATCTTTAACTGCACCACTGCGATCCTTTTAATTTGAGCTTCCTAAAGACACATCAAAAGATTTGTTAAGAAGAACTAAACTAAAACTAAAGAAGGAAATCTGAATGTTTTGTTAAACAGTTAAGAATCTACAAATATTGTACAGAGAAAACTACTAGGAAAATCTTGTGTTAAATAGTAAACCTTCCACAAAATGAGTGTCACAAAAGCCCTCTTTTGGGCACCATGCAATGATAATGGAAAGGATTGTAGAATTCTCCCAGGCCCTTGCCACGAGAGAACAAATTCAGCATCCTGTCCCCACCCATCACTCATTGCTAAAAAAAAAAAAAAACAACAAAATAGTAAACACCTAATAGCTACAACCTATATTATTCGAGGGAATATCCCTGGGGCTGTGAGTTTTCACTTCAGGGAGAATTAAGTATTTAACTCTTTCATGTCCTCTGCTATGACAATAATACAAGCTGAACAAAAACTTTCTGATGAGGTTGGTGATGATGTAAAGCCAGCATCATAAATTGAAACCATCAGAAGTGGGTGTGTTCAACTTACCATTTCCTCTCCTTTTGTTCCTTTCCTCCCAAATCAAAAATCAAACACCTCATCGATTACTGATGACTAAATGTATGGTGCTAGCAGGTGGCAACAGCCAGTGCCTTTGCTGTTTGCAAGTCTGAAGTGATACTAGGTGACAACCAAAAAGTCTATAGAAGTACTTCAAGGGCCACATTTGAAGGCTGAAGCCAGCCTGGTTTTCTGAAACTAGCTGAAGTAGCAAGCAGGAAATATCTATGGTAACAAGAGTTCTAGCAACTCTGTGCAAACTTCTATTGACTTCAGAAGTGTGGGCTTCAGGCCTCCCCTGCTCAGAGCTGCCTGATAGCGAGCTCTTCAATGTTTAACAAATCCATGCTAGTCTCAAGGACATGAATGGCTCCCCAAGTTCTCAAACCTGCCTTCTTGCGCAGGGGCCATGCTATTCTTCTCTATATCATTCCAATTTTACTTTATGTGATGCCGAAGCAAGCACTCAAACCTGCCTTCTTAAAGTGGGACAGTGGTCCCAGCCATCAGCAGTTTTGGAAATTAACTTGTAGCCCAAATGTGTTTCTTTTGATCCGCAAGTATTCTTAAATTGAGTGCCAACATGTAAATATCAGATTTCACTATATCTCTTACATTTAATGACATACCCAGCTTCTCTTGAAAATTTAGACATCTGGAAACACTAGTTCTATAGTTCTCCCTGGCCACAGCAGCCACCTGCTGAGGGAGCAAGGATTCTCTATGTCATCAGTCTCCACCTCTCATTGCCTCATTCTGGACAAGCTCACCTATTCACTTTGCCTGCCAGCCTCCAGCAAGTACTGGAGTTTGTGGCTCCAACTGATAAATTTCTTTGCACCAAAATCTTTGAGAGCCAAGATCAAAATATAGGTTCCCAAAGGTGAGAAAGAAAAAACTGCAGGGATTCTCTGCTAAAAGCCTCATTGCTATCTCCTTATCATTGATTAGGTCATCTGTCCTATCCCATAATACTCAGACCTAGCTCAGTGGGTACTTAAAAATATTAAATAACATTTGTAGATGTAAACTACCCACTCAAGTGCCTACCATATAATAGAAATAGATACTAAATGAGCATTAGTGTCCTTCTCCTTCCCAAGAGGTGGGCCTGGGTCTCTAGTACACTAGAAGGTTTTTCATCTTTGCCACTTTGCCCATCAAGGAGAGTGATATGTATGAATTAATCTCTAAAACCAATGGCCAGCTCTACTCCACAACATTTTATTATCATATGTTCTCATTCCTTGGCCCCACGTTTCTTCTCGTTTCTCACTATGCGTCTTTTTGTTTTTCCTCTACTGCTTTTAGCATGGTACACTCTCTGATGCCCTCTGCTATTATGCAACTAGGGATTACAAACTCAAATTCCTTCAGGGTTCAAATAAGTCATATAAATGTGTGAAATCATTGAGTTTAAGACAACAGCAAGACTTCAGATCAATAGTCATCTGGAGCTGGCCACAGCCTAAAGTCATTCACGTGCAAAAAAAAAAAAAAGAAAGAAGGAAGGAAGGAAGGAAGGAAGGAAGGAAGGAAGGAAGGAAGGAAGGAAGGAAGGAAGGAAGGAAGGAAGGAAGGAAGACTGGCTATTATGAATGAACCAACTGGCCACCATTTTACAAAGAGTATTTAAACATTCAAATGTAAAAATTTGCATTTCAATCAAGACTACACTGGTTGATTTACAAGCTTTTTGATTTGTACATCCTGATCAGCAAACTATATTTAACATGAACCTCATTATATGTATATACTTATTTATAAATTATATTCATTTACCACTGTGCTAAGAACTTTGAACAAATATTCAAAACAAATACAAGGAACCCAAATGTCATGGACACTGATGCACCACTCATAGTCCCCTCTCAGAACTGAAAAAAAAAATCCCCCAGCTGCTGGAGAAAGGCTCCTTGCCCAAGGGCAGCCTTCATCCATGACCGGTCATTTATAAAACTATAAAGGGCCACCCCATCCCACTCAGCAACTCGGGATAACTGTCTTTCCCAAGTTCAGGGCTCCCTGTGAGTCAGCTGAGTTATTTGTTGCGCCTGTACCACAGTCCAGCCTCTCCCTCTTGTCTTCCGCAGTCCTTCTTTCTTCACTTCCTCTACAGGAATTAACCATGAGAGCACTTCCTAATATATTCCTTGTGTGTTAAACTATCTCAAAGCCTTGTTTCCTAGAACTAAATGGCATAAGAAGTTCTACTATTTTCTCTTCCCACCACAGTGGACTATCTTACAAACTCCTTGTATTATTCTCATTCCATTTTGGAGAACAATGGTCTAAGTCAGTGCTGCCCAATAGCATGTTCGGGAATGATGAAAATGTTCAGTATGGCAACCACTAGGCACACATGGCTATTGACAACTCGAATGTGGTGAGCACAGCTGAAAAAGTGAACTTCTTAAATTATTTAATTGTAGTTAATTTTAAATAGCCACATGTGACTAGGAGCAACCAGTATAGGTATAAGCTATTTGTGTACCAGGTGGACAGATTGAAGGGTCCAGACCTGTTATTACTCCTTTTTTCATTTTGAAGAAGTGAATGAGCAGCAATGAATAAACATATATGCAGGGAGCCGTTTAATTTATTCACCATAAGTTGTTTAAAAAAAAAAAAATCACTTCATCCTCACATCAGATGAAATATTCAGTAGCATCCCTCGACAGCTCCTTTGCACTAGAGACATTAACTGTCTTTGTGAGTTAGCCCGGGCAGGTGCTCAAGGGGCAGAGACAAGGCCTGCCATCTGCTTCCATTTGATCGGTTCAGTTCCGATGTTAAATGAACATCCCACGATCAGTCAGTTTTCTTCCCACAAATGCTAAGCTTCCATTTAAGACATCTTACCAAGAATCAGCAGTTCCCACCCTGGAAAATGCTAATAAACTCCCGCAAAGCTGCCCAGACATTCTCTCATCAGTGACAGTGGGATAACTTGGTGGGTTACTGGGGCATACTTGGAAACAAGGGGAAACCCTTGCATTTCTGGAATCCGAACCAGATTGCTTGATGATGAGAAAGGAGATTCACCTAAGTAAGGCACTCCTGGAGAAAATAGTTCCATTTCTGTGAGACACTTCCTTGTCACTCTCTCTACAGCCCCTCCCTTGTGTTTGAAATAATTTCCCGGAAAGTGATTATCAGAAGCAAATGGGAGCTACACTCAGACCTGGAAGAGAATAGATCCCACCGTGCCCTGGGAGCATGTGGAGTGGTGTGAGGTGTTAATGCATTATCTACTCCTCTGGAGGGAGGTTAAAGTTTGGGCTAGAATAACAAGTGAAAATGAGGTTGGTGGCCTGGTTGTTGCCCCTTGTGGACATTTATCCACAGTATAGAAGCCTCACCCAGCTGGAGGTCTCAGCTCATCAAAGTATCGAGACAAGAGGAAAAGGGGGGTTAGGAGCCCAGAGTGCTTTAGAAGTGGAACACTGACTTGCTTTCTCTTAAAATGGCAATTAAGCTATGCTTGAGTAAAAATGTCTCTTCTAGGCAGCAAGCTATATACAAACTTTGCACTTTTTCTCAAAAAGACCTTGCCTCTGATGTTTCTTGCCTCCATGCAGGATGGCCCTTAGTCTATAATGCTCTCCCTCCCTTCTCCCTTGGGTCAATTCTAACTTGCTAACCAAAATTCAATTCCTCTAACGCTTTCATTCAACAAACAGTCCTTGTGTACCTTCCATGTGTCGGGCCATGCTTCATCCAACAAACGTTTCTTGGATTTGGTCATGAAACAAAAGAGATACAGTTCCTGCCCGCATGGAGATGATAATCACAATGCTTTAAACCAAAAACCACTGTAAAGGAGGAGAGTAGAATGCAATGAGAAGAAGGCACAGAGAAGACCTGAGAGAGTCCAGGGGTACAAAGAAGTTTGTTTAGGAAAGAGAGTTTAAGCAGATGCTTACTCAGCCCCAATTTCCCTAATTCAATGTTCAATCCACCCCAGCATTGATCAGTATACTGTGCAAACCCTTCTAGTAACACTGTTGTATCAGATTTGCCAGTGCTATGGTTATCTAGTCCCTTCTTCTGTGTTGCAATTGTGCTGTCATGTGGCTGTCCACAAACATTCCATGTCTTCTTCCTTTCAGGGCATATTCTAGCACTGGACTTTGCAGTCTCCCTTAGAAACCATTTTGACTTGCTTCAGCCAATAAAATAAGAGCAAAGATGGCATGCGTCACCTCTGGACAGAAGCTTTAAAAATCAGTGTGCAATTGACCATACTTTTCACAGTCACAGTGATCCTGTGGAGGTCGTATATTGAGATGAAGCTTCCAAGGGCCTGGGAGCCTGTTGGTTTGCAACCTCAGAAGTCCCCTGGGTGAAATCTGAAACTAGACCTGTATACAGAGGTAAGGAGAGGCCAAAGAAAGAGGCAGGCCACTCCAGATTGGTAGGTGCCAAGTTTCATAAGCAAGGAAACTTAATACGAGGCTTGTCTTGGGCAACCACAAGATGAATAGATCCCCACACTTGCCTGCCAAATCTTTAAAGAGTCTTTATAGAGGCCTGAACTCGGTTCCATCATGTCCAGATGGTCTCAACGACACCTTACTATCAAGGCTGCATCCTTGAAGCAGCTGTTAGCATGCAAATAGTAGATGAAATGTGTATTCCAAGGACAAGAGAGGAGTGAGGAGCCTTCAATTGCCCAGGTCCACCTCAAGGATCAACCTGTGGTCACATACTCTCTAAGACATGCTCTAACAGTGCCCCCTGCTGACTTTACTTGGATGCGAAGTATGAACACGGATAAATGTTAGTTGCATTAAACCACTGAGATTGGGAGGGTTGTTTGTTATAGCTCTATAATCAAGTCTAGTTGACTGTTAGCTCCCTACTGGACTCTGAGCTCCTCAAAAAAAAAAGATTTGCTTATATATCTTTGTATCTCTGGTGCCTAGCACATGATACACATTCAGTAAATATATACTGAACTAGTGCATGAGTGTACTTAAATTTTTATTAATCGACCTAAAGGAAACTCAATTTAGATGTTGTTCTAAAAAATGATGAAATAACCAGAAAACTGATTATTGCAGACAGCCAAGATAGGAAATGATCATTGTGGAATCAATGGAAGCAACATCATCAAGTGTGACATAGATCATGTAGCACATGCCATGATATACAATAAACTCTATGAAAATAACCCAGTTATTTGCTTAAAATGTTCACTTGCACTGAGTACAAATAAGAACAAAGTAAAAAAGTTTAATAACATCCTGAATCACATCTATTATTTTTGTAATTGCATCTCTATAGAACTGACACTAGGGAGAATTACTTTCATATTCTCAAACCCAGGAGAAAGGATCAGTAATTAGGAGAAGAACCAATTCCCCAAGGGTTTCAAATTTGAAATCTACTCAATTACTTCTCCTTGAAAAACTATATCCATTTTCTGAAAGCAGTTTTCAAGCTCCTGAGTCATCCTATTTATAATATTTTATCTTCAATTACTTTTCTCATTGTATTTTTCATGGAATACATTTTCAATTTCCTGCTTAATTCCTTATCTACACCCATGGGTATCCAAGTCTAGGCATTTTAAGGTTGGAACATATATAAAATGATAATGCCGTACTATATTCCCCCAAATAATTAAGGGACAAATATTTGCTCCTCATTACACCTTTCATTATGCATTAATTTGGAAACAGATCCTCTGCTGAGAGGATAAAAACAGAATCTGCTATAAATTTAGGAAGGTATGTCCTTTTCCAGACTATCTCTATGAAAGGAAGTCATTAATGATGTTACACTTTAGTACAGTTTCAATTTACATGTCATTGAGGAATATGAATCACTGTGAATTCTAATTAAAAGGTTATTATTTGAGCCAATGTTAAAGGTAGGCTAATTGCTATAACAAATAGACCTAAACATGTGATGTTCAAAACAATAGAAATTTATTTCTTGCTCAATTAACCATCCTGGACGGGTGTTCAGGCATTTTCAGAATGCAGTCAGTACTCTTCCAGATGGTCATTCCAAGTTTCCTTCCACCATCTCATTGGCCTTTATCCTGATCCACATCCAGCCAGTGAGAGGAAAAGGGCATGGAGTAGTTTATGTGGAGAGTTTTAATGGCACAGGCCTAGAAGTAACACACGGCCGGCCCTTCCACTACCATTATTGTTGGAATTCAGTAAAATCTAATGCAAGAGAAGCTGTCCAGGAAAAAAGGGACAATAGATTTGGGGAACATCTAACATTCTTTGCCACAACTCAATTTGGGGTCGATGTGTAAATACCTGTGCGATTTGAGAAAACAGATCAAAGACATAAATATGAATGAGTTAGACTTCGTTGTTCATTTGATTGGTATAATCTAGCTACATCTTCAGTGCTGCATAAAGATGTTGTGTCTAACCTAGTTGGATCATTTACCACTTCCCCTCCCATGGTACATCACTAGGATGTGGGTAACGCAGTGCAACACTGATGGACTATACAACTGTTAGTTGAGCAGTCCTCAGAGTATGACCTAAATCATTTAGGCGTCCCCTGAAACCCTTTCAAGGGGACTGAAGAGGTCAGGAACATTTTTATAATAATACTAAAACATCATTTTTCTTGTTCATTATGTGGCCTTTTGTATCGATGGTACAAAATTAATAGAAGTAAAATGGCTGGCATTTTGCATAAATTGATGCATCTACTCAGAGTAAAAAGGGCAGGGGAAAAGCAGAGTAGGTTCACTTAAGAATTCTTGATAAAACAGTAAGAATTATAATTTTTTTAAATCTCAGCTCTTGAGTATAGATCTTTTTAATATTCTCCATGACAAAATGGGAAATATACAAAGAATATGCCCAAGTATGTATGAAGGTTGTCTCAAAGAAAAGCACATGTGCAATTGTTTGAATTGCACCAGCCAGTTTTTTCATACAACAACATTTTAAAAAACTTTTAAAAAAATGGCCGACAGTCATATCATGGTTATTCAAACTTGCACACTGGCAGACATTTTATCAAAAATGAATGAAGTGAGCCTGTTACTTCAAATAAAATAAAGAACACTATTCATTGCCAATGATAAAATTTGAGCTTTCAAGTGAAAATCAGAATTTTGGAGAATTTGTTAATACCACCATGAGGTTAACAGCTTCCCAATAATTAAAGACTTCTGATAAATGTCAGTGATGATATTAATTAATGTGATTTTTTTTCTTTTTGTATGATGGACTATGTCAATATTTGGAAGATCTGCATAACTCAGTTAACCAAATGAACAATGCATAATATTCCAAAATTATGCATAGGAAAAAGATTCATTCAAAGTAAAAGATAGACAGATGGGTTTTAATGTAACTGAATAATAAATAATTAATGTGCTTTCAGATTCCACAGAAAACTAACTTTAAAGAAACTATCATTTTTCAAGTTTTGTATAGTATCCAAAAATAATATCCACAATTACCTGAAAACTCCATTAAAATATTTTCCCCTTTTCCATCTACAGTTAACCTTTGACAATGTGGAGATTAGGCATACCAATCCTCATGCAGTCAAAAATCCACATATAACTTTTGACTCCCAAAAAAACTTTAGTCATCCCTTGGTATCCCCAGGGGAATGACTCTAGGACCACTCACCACCACCCAAATCCACAGATGTTCAAGTCCCTAATATAAAATGGTGTAGAAAACTGCATACTGTACTTATCTGTGTGAGGCCTACTTCTCTTCATATACTTTAACAAAAACAACATATAACAACAGATTGAGTACAGAAGCAGATATGAAAATCCAGCTGTGTTCTATTAAGCCAGACATGAAAGAGTTTTACGAAACTGTAAAATGCCATTCTCTATTTTTATTTTGGAAAATAAATTTATACTTTATAAAGTTTATGTTATATATATTAACATTTGACAAATATATTATTGTTTTTTTTAATTTAGCAAATATTGAGCCCAAACTGGCTCATGGTAATAATCAGTTTCTATTATGTTTTAGAATCTGTGAAAAAACAAAGGTTAATAAAGCATAGTGTTTGCCATTAAATGACTTGCCCAAGGTCATGTGCCAATTTTTATAGACACATACGCAGTCACACAGAGGTTATATAAACTCCTGAGACATACCACCTCAGAAGTGGGAAGGGCTAGATACAGTTATATAAAAAACATTTAACAAGTCTAAAAACCTGCCTTCAAGATATGGCTCAGTCATTTATATTTCAGAGCCTTAGTCCCCAGCCCAAGAATGGGGATAGTACCTAACTCACAGAACTGATGTGAGGGACAATCAAATAGCATTTGTGAAACTCTAAAGTGAGATACAAATGTAACTACATTATCAGCATTCTTTTTAAGAAATTCAGCAAGTTGCTGTGTCACGATTATAAAATCCAAAACCTGTAAATTCTGAAACAAAGCTGACTCCAAGACTTTCAGGTAGAGATTGTGGGCCATTTTTCTTAGCTCAAACCATGGCAGGACCAAGAGCAGGCCAGAACACTTTTTCTCCAAATCAGCACTGTAACCATGGTCCAGCCTGCTCAGCCAGCTTAGAATCTACCTAATGATAGGGTCTCCACGATATCGTGAGTGACTGCTAAAATTCACATGTTATGTCTACAACATTCCCATGATATAGAAGCTTCCTAGCCTCCATTAAAAGAAACACTCTTCAATTACCTTGAAATGACCAGTTCTCCAGGACTCCATACTGGCTCACAGTAGTAATCAGTTTCTCATCTAAGCTATCACAAATCATCTGTTTAAAATGTGTTTTTATAATCTGAGAAATATCTCCATAAAACTCATCAGCCCATGCTTTTTATCTAATTTGAAAAATCAACAGTATTTAATGTATTCAGTTAATAAATATGTATTAAATATTTCTTCAGAGGGTGACGCTTTGCTCAGCAATGGGAATAGAAAATGAACATGGTGCTTATTTTCTCAGATCTGATAGTCTGGCAGAAAAAAAAAAAGACAATAAGCAAGAAAATAATGTAAAATATAATGACATAAGCTAATAGCCACAAGTTTGATGTTCTGGAAGAACATTTTAAAAGCACCCGACAAGTCCTATAGAAAGATAAAGTGGAGAGAGTAATCATGTGGGACTTCCTAGAAGAAGAGGACTTTCAGTTAACAACCAAAGGATGAGTGGGGATCAGGCAGGTGAAGAGAAAAGGGAATAGTCTTTCAGGCAGAGGACATCTTTGTTAAAATCTTCTTGCCCTCCAACTGTGGCCTAAAGTTTTCTTCCCCTTCAGAGCAAAAGTCCAAGATATATTTTTTAGTCATCGTTTTCCTTGGCCTCTTGTGTATATTTGACATTCCCTCTTTCTTGAAACACTGACTGCCCTTATCTTCTTGTGCTCTCTACTCCTTGTCCTCTCATTACTCTGACTTGTAGTGCTTTTTATAATTTTACCCTCTCTTTCTCCATTAAATCCTGACTTTGCTCAAGGCTTGGTCCCACGTGTCTCTTCTTCATACTCTGTGTTCTCTCCTAAATTAATTGCATCAAAGTCCACAGCTTCAACTATAACTTCCACAAGATGTCTTTCTAGTGTATGTCTCCAACCTTGACCTCTCGAACAGTGAACCGTACCACCCATTTGACCTCATTTGACTTCTCCTATTGCACAGTTCAGAGGCTCTTCAGACTCTTTCTGCCCAATACCACATTTATAAAACAGTTGGCCTTCTTCCACAGCCGCCTCATCAGTGACTCTCTCCACTGCCATCCATTACCCGGTCTGACAGCTGAGAGTTTCCTTTGACATATCCTTCTTTCTCAATGTCTCTTGTCTAATCCACCATCAAGTTCTACCAAGTTTACCTCCCAAATATTTCTCAAAATACCCTATTCTCCACAGCCACCCTGATCCAAAATAGGGCATAGGTTGCCTGGATTACTCAACTGCCTCCCAAATGTATTAGCCACTTTCTTTCAGCCTCTCTCTCCCTACAAATCACTCTACAGACACAATGATCCTTTCAAGATATTTTATCCTGCTGCCCCTACTTTAAAAGTGCTTCAGTGACTCTCCAACTATAATTGTAAAAATAATTTTAAAAAATTTAAGTTCTTCAGTGACTCTCAACCACCTTTAGTACAAAAACAAACAGCCTGCAAAGCCATGCATGATCTGACTCGTCCTGCCTCCCAGCCTCACCCCTGCCTACTCTTGCCATACTGACTTCTTCCAGTTTATCATCACTACAGGGTTCTCTCACTGAAAAGGGCTTTGCAAATCTCGTTCCTTATGTTAGGAATACCCTTCCTTCCTCTTCTTTCCCTAGTTAACACCTATTACCCTCATCACTTTACGAGAGAAGCCTCTGATCTGGTTAATAAGGTCACACATGCTCATAGCACCGTATTTCTCTTTATCCCTGTTATAATGTGATGGCATATTTGATTATTTAATAATTATTTAATTAATGGTCATCTCCCCTTATAAAGGCTGTGACTCTGTTTTTAATCCTTCTTTAGGTCCCCCAATACCCAACACAGGGTCAGGCTCAGTGAATACATTTTTAATAAATTAATATAACATGTGCAAGGGCTCAGAGAAAATAGTGCATGCTTGAGAGGCTGGAAAGACTTCAATAAGGCCAGTACCTTCAGAAAAGGGAGGGAATGGCAGAGCGAGAGAATGGGTAGAGTCCAGCCTGAGAGACTGATGAGAAGCAGGTCAAACAGCCACAATAAATGATAAGATGGAAAGTCTGGGCTTGACAAGGAGATGACATGATCAAATTTGCATCACTTTGGCATCTGTTCAAAGACTATAAGAAAAGCAACTCTAGAGACAGAGAGAGGACACCAGCTCTTTCGTAATCTGGAAGGTGAATGTCTAACTGGGAAATACAGACTAACAGTGGTGACAGTATAACCGGAGAAAACTGAATGGATCCGAAAAACAGAAAATGAGGACTCAGCAAAACTATGAGGCCTCTTCTCTTCCAAATGACTCCACAATCACCTACCAATTTCAAAACCTTGGACTGTGTCTCTTCTGGCCCCAGTGACCTGAGTTCACTGAACTCAGCAACCAGGCCCTCTCTTACAATCCTGTATTCCCTCTTGACTATGTGGGTCTTTATAGATCATGCTCCCTGACAGAGAACACACGAGCAAGGTTCTGGCAGTTCCGCTAAGTCCTTGCCATGTGCTAATGTTCTGCCATCTGTCCTAATCATTGTGTTAATCATAGCTTTTAAAAGTCTTTTTAATTTTTTAATTGTCTATAGCATTCTTCAAATGTCTGAACTCATTCTAATAGTACTCTTAAGAGTTCATGCTATTACATTTATATATTTGATTGCAAATATGAGCCCTTTCGAATTCACCCCTGATTAAATTCCACCTTTTATTAGCTAACATTTTTTTTTCATGCCAGAGCTCATTAGAGAATACCCTTCGTTCAGTTTTGAACCATTGATTTAGCATCTGATTGTGCTAGACATTTTCTAGTCACTGCAGATAAAATGACAAATAATATATGCTCCTAACCTCAATGAGTCATACCCTAGTGGAAAAGATAGGAATATAAGAAGGCACATTTAAATGTTGCCCAATGAATATACTAAAGATGTATAAACATGTCTTAGAAGCCCCAAGAACTTTCTTGGGGGGAAGGGATGCTTCACGTAAGAAGGAATTTTGATCTGAATCTTAAAGGGTAAGTAAAGTTTGACATGCAAGAACTTATGAAAGGCATAGAGGTAAGAAGCCCATGTAAATTCAAGGGCTATTATAATAATGCAGTATGATTAAATTTGCTTTCTTAGGAAAATAACTCCAGCAGTCACATTGGTTTCTTCGGTTGCCTCTCACTTTTCTTCCTCATTGATATCATTTAAGATTACGCTATCAATTTCTTTCAGAATTTCTCCCTGTAGTATTTTCTCTTTTAGAGAAAAACTAGTGTTTTCAGGACATAATGCATCCTATGTTTATTTCACTATACCAACTAGAGTGACTTCCTGCGGGCTTTTGCAAAAGTGTCCTAAGTTGATCTATGTAAGCACTGGGTTGAATCAGTACATCTAGCAACAGGTCTTCAACAAGACAACTCTATTTCTGAAAAAGTATGCTCTTTGCCCACCAATTCCTGAAATTACTTTAGGAGAAACAATAGCAACTCAAAAGAAGGAAATATATTAACATGAATCACACATCCCTAGGTGTCATATACATCACACAAAAAAAGTGATCCTTTGTTTTCACTACTACTTAATTGCAAGCAAAGTCCTCTGTGTTTCTCCTTGGTCTTCCCTCTCTCCAAAAGAAAAAGAAAAATCACTTTGGTAGTTAACCCCTAATCTAAGAAATAACTGTGACTTCTGCCTTTGGCAGGATTCAGGGCCTTCCCACTTTGGCTAATCGAGTGTCCGCATTTTGTTCTTGAGAGGCCATGAACTTCTGGAGTTGCCACTCCGTACATCCAGCATTTTTTCATATCCCAAAACCTGTGCAGCGGGAAAATACCCCACGCATAGCAACGCTGACTCTATCTACATACACTAGGTAACTCAATTCTCCCATCTCCAAGAAACATATACTCATCCCTCAGCATCAGAAACCAGGGATTTCATAAAGAACACAATGAGAAAACACTCCTTAATGAGACCAACAGCTCATCAGCGACTGTCTCTAGGGAAACCCACAAATATGTACCTACCCAATCATGATTCTCATTAGCTATAAAAAAAAAAAAAAACTAAGATAGGAAAAGGGTCAAGATCAGTTTTCCGCCTCTGACAGCAAAAGACAGGTTTTTTAAAGCTTAAAATGGTTTCTTTTGAAACTGTCATTCCCAGAATACAGCTGGCAGTACCAGGAGCACCACGGAACCAACAGAAAATCACCAAGTTTGCTCTTGTCTGGTTTCCAGGGAATAGCATGCTGCCTGTCAGCATGCATCTTTGCCCACGGAGCAGAGCAGCTGGTGGCTGCAGCTACACGCTGCCTGACAGCACCCTCTCCAGAGGCTCAGTATTATTACAGTCTGCCCTTCTGCTGGCGTGGAATTAACTTGTTCTGACTGTGTGACAGTTCTGACGACTACACAGTTTGAGGCAAGGAGCTGGGTCACATGCTGCTACATGCATGGGCTGTCACTAACTGTGCCACTAAAACCAGACAAAACCTTGTCAGGGGAGATAAACTCCTCTGGTGACAGAGGTAAGTGACTCAACTCATGGCCCACTCGTGAGGGTTTTGTTCAGTTCAAGGACAGTATCAGCTGACAAAAGGACTTGATGTCTCAGTGAGACACAATCAACACTGGCTGGAGGAAGGAGGCAGAGATGCAGAAAGAAAAAAAAAAACAGACAAATGGGAGAATGCTGAAGGAGACAGGCTGTTAGGAGGTGGCAAAGGAAGACAGTGTCCTCGCTCTTGAAAATCAATAATATAAACTCCCAAATCATGACTACTTCACAGTCATAAAACCACCAGCACAAAACTAATGCAATCAACCTTGGTTTTATTAAGTATGGTATCCACTGTGTGCTTGACACTGTGAAAGATATTATAAAGGCTACAAAAACGGAACACATAACCCTTAACTTTAGTGACCTTACAACTTAGCTTTTAAGACTCATTTTTATAAAAATATAGAATGTAGTAAAGATAATCCTCTTCCCACAGGCCCATATGCCCAGTGAGAATCTGAAGACCTAGACTAAGCCCCAGAGAGAGGGAGAACCCACAGAAGAGAGGCACGGCGGGGGGAAATCTCGGAGAAGTTCGCCAGAGCTCCTCACACTCTCCTTGAGCTGCCACAGGTCAGGATTCTGGCTACAGTAGTCCCCCCTTATCTACAGGAGATACTTTCCAAGACCCCCAGTGGATGCCTAAAATGGCACATAGTACCAAACCCCATATATACTATGTTTTTTTCCTATTACAAAATTTAATTTATAAATAGAGTAAGAGATTAACAAAAATAATAATAAAATAGAACAATTATAACAATATACTGAGTGAAAGTTAAGCAAATGTGGTCTCTTACTCTCTTAAAAAACTTATTGTACTGTATTCACCCTTTTTTCTCATGATAATAGGAGATGATAAAATGCACATGTGATGAAGTAAAGTGAGGTGAATGACGTAAGCATTGTGACATAGCATTAAGCTGCAATTGACCTTCTGACAGTACATCAGAACGATCATCTGCTTCAAGTGATTCTAGATCATTGAGCCATGATGATTTCAATGGTTGGGGATCCTCAATAGTTAAGTTATTTATTTCTGGAATTTTCCATTTATTATTGTCGGGCCGCAGCTAACCAAGGGTAACTGAAACCACAGATAAGGAGGGACTACTGTATGCTTTCCTATCTCTTTGGCTGTGCCTGAGGAAAGGCCCTTCTGATTCCAGGCTAAGGATCAGCTTGCATGCTCTTCGTATTATTACAGCGGTGTGCTACTGATCTTACCACCACCTGGAAGCGGTCAGAATCAGGGAGCCTGACAACTTGGTTAAGCCCCAGGTTTGCTCTTCTGTCTCCTCCATTCCCCCCCAACCCAAACATATGCAAGTTAAGTGATAGGAACAACCTGGGTATCCATCCTATGGTTTCCCAAACCAAACAGATGAGCTTTGGAGTTGGAAATATTTACTAAATATTTATGTACAACTGGGCATCTATTAGCTATGTGAATCGAGTCTCCTTATTTAACCTCTCTGAGTTTCTACTTTTTTAATTGCAAGGATTGATATAAAAATAAATAAAATGAAAAAGAAATATCACATGGAAGTGCCTAGCATGGTGTCTGGTATTTGGTAGATAATTAATAAATGCTGGCTTGTTTTAATCTTCTAATAGTGACACTGAATACCTAGTTAGGTGTAAATTTGTATGTACAATCTCTAAGTTCTTAATTAGTATAATCAATTCTCATTATTTGCAGATTTCATATTTATGAATTCACCTGCTCACTAAAACTTATTTGTAACCCCAAAACCAATACTCATGGCGCTTTCATGGTTATTCACCAATATACACAGAATGGAGAAAATTTTGACTCCCCCGATGCACACACTCCCAGCTGAGTTTGAACAAGGCAACGCTCTGCCTTCTTTTAGTTCTCATAGTATAAACAAGTGTCCTTTTTACCATCTATTTAGTGTCACATCTTTTGCATTTTGTGCTGTGGAGTTTTTTCTTTTGGTGATTTCTCTCTTAAAAATGACCCCATGCATAGTGCTGAAGTGCTGTCTAGTGTTCCTAAGGACGAGAAGGCTGTGGTGTGCCTCATAGAGAAAATATATGTATTCATTAAGCTCCGTTCGAGCATGACTTATGGTGCTGGTGGTCATGAGTTCGATGTTAATGAATCAATAATATATGTTAAATAAAGTGTCTTTAAACAGAAACCCACACAAAACAAATAAATTGATCAATTAACAAAAATTTTGTGAACCAGAGGCTCACAGGAACCTGACTCTGTATTTCCCCTAGGAGCAGCAGTTCAGTATTTGCTAATTCAGCATTCAAAGGAAATTTATAGAACATAACTATTAAGAATAATGAGAATCTATATATTTTTTTCTCATTTCCACACCCATCCTTGGAGGAAAGAATTAGAAGAATAATTAAATGCATTTTTTTTTTAAAAAAAGGCACAAATTCAATCTGAGTATTGAAGGGTCTTAGAGTGCATAGGATCTGGGGAAAGGGGAAAGGTGGATGGGCAATGGAAACAGATAAGATCTGTTCATTGGAATGTGAGAGGCTTCACTTGACCAGAGCACAAAGTGAGTACTGACATTTTGTGGGAAGCTTATACTTCCTGGGGGTCCTTTGTTGTTATTCATAAGTCATTTGGGATGACTAGATAGATTATATCCATTCTTCTTTCCTACAAATCTCCACAAATGAGCTTAAGCACTTGTCTATAATTAACAAGATAGGAGTTGATACACTAAACCTGGGGTGAATTTTTAAAACCAGAATCTGATGGCACATTGAAAACAGTTCTTTCATTTAGTCAACCTCTCTGCTAACTCAGTCAAGAAGGATGAAAAGATTTAGTGTCTATCTGAACATCATTTATTCTATACTATCATTCCCTACCCTGAACACACCTTTCTCTTGAACAGCATAGGGATTTAAAAACTCTAAATAAAACTCTACTCTTTCAGGGAAGTTTAGTCATTGCTATAGGGACAATAAGGAAGCTTGGTAGCCATCTATTTCAATTCCGTCTTTCAAAATAGGAACTCTGAAGCTCTGGAAGTTAAGGTGGCAGATTGGGGACCATGGCCTATTTCTTCCACTGCCCATTTGAGTGGACTTTCCATATCTATAGTAATCACACATGCAGATTTTCCAGGAGAGCTTTGATTTTGAAGATGTTTGGTCCCATTATTGCTCTAAGAGTATTTGTACCTGTGAGTCTCTCGGGATTTTTACCTGCTTACACAAAAAAGCTCCCTGACTCACAATTCTTGCCCTTCTAATCCATCCTACATTCTTTTGCCAGATATTTTTTCCTAAAATATCATGTTAATCATTCCAACTCCTGCTCAAAATCCTCAGTGATTCAGAGGAAAACCAAAACTAGGAAGAGTCATCTGGGACAGCCCTATTCCTTCACTGATGGCCTGGGGTGATGGCCAGTATCCTGGGGTCACAGGGAGACAAAAACCAACTTGGAAGATATTATTATACTAGCATGGCCAAAAAGCCAAATGGGCTACAGGTAGGTTAGTCTTACGCTTTAGTTTGCCTTGTATATCCTAGCTTGTGCCTATTATTACAGCTCATTAACACTGCCTTCAGCTCTCAAACATGTTCTAGTATGGGCAATAAATTTTATGATAACCCTAGTCATGATCATTACAATGCCACATGCCCTCCGCCAATATAGACATATTTTACCAAAACTTGTAGACTCCATAAGGAACCACTCAGAACAGCTTATCAGTCTTCTGAGCTCATCCTCCACCCAGCACCACATCATAAGCATGAGAACAAGAGGAACAGCATCAGGATCAGCAGGATAAAGCAGCCAGCTGATGCAACCCTCAACTTCTGTCCCGAGGTGGCATCTCACCTTTTCCTTGTTTACTCTTGGGATCTTGTGACTCTACCTCCGAAACACAGAAGGATTTAGGCTTTACTAGACATTGTGATGCCTTTCTGCCTCCTGCATGTCTAGCATCACTAGCTCAGCACCTAAGCATCAGACTTACTCTGGTCCCTCACCTTAGCCAGGGGAGAGCTACAAGCTCTCCACCACATACAGAAAGGAGATTGTCACCAGGAGATTCTATTAATAGATATTTTATTATTATTATTATTATTAATCATTATTTTATTATTATAGGTTGGCAGATGTAACCTTGCTGAATCCTGGAACATTTGCAACTCCAAATCCTTGATGTTTAAGCAGAGGACCTAGAATAGAACTTCAACCTATTGAAGTTTCTCTAATGAAAGGGAATTTTAAAATAGAGTCGAATTATCTTTATTTTGAAAATATTTGGGAAACAAGCATTCATAATCCTATCATCATAAAGCTATTAACATTTAATGTATTCCCTTCCAATCTTTGTCATGTATATAACATTTTCACAGTGTACATCATGGTATACATATAATTTTACATCATGCTTTGATTAAAACCACTTTTCTAAGTTATTACATAGAGTTGCCAGTTATAACTGCAGGTGTTTCACAATGCTTTTGGAACTGCTATATTACAAATTAACGATTGCCCTGGTTTTAATATTTTATTAAGTGCTGGGAATAGAAAAGTCAAAAAATAAAAATAAATACTTTTACTAAGTAAAGAAGTTTACTCTTTTTGAAGACCAGATTTGAATTTTGAGATATACTTGAATAGCTCTGATACTTTCTTCACATATTAGTCACGAACTTGCAGAAAATTAAAACAAAATGAGAAAGAGAGAGAGAGAAGACAAGAAAAAGAAGAGAAAAAGGGAGGGGGAGAAGAAAGAGAGAGTTGAAAGAAGAGGGGGAAGGAAGGGTTTTAATTACAAGGATAAATTGAAGGTCTTACTTCTGTTCTGACATTTGCTTCATGCAAATGATGGAAATATCATACCGATTCATTTGAATACATGTCAAATCTCTCCGTGAATTATAATAAATGTCAGCATCATTCTAATGTTTAAAAACAAAAGCTATCTATAATTCAGACATGACCCTTTCCCTACTACCTGCTCCATCATGTAAAATATCCATTGCCTGGTCTTTAAGGCCTTATATACTCTAGTTCACATAGGCAAACTAATTTTTCTTCACAGAAAACCTCATCTTCAGTCAGGACTCCTTACTGACTAACAAACACAGAGAGGCTCCAGTTTCAGTCATGGAGGAATAGCCTGTATCAGAATAGATCTTCTACAGCTAAGAATTATAATCTCCAGAAAAAATTTTTTAAAATAAACCATGTGAAGGCACTGGAGAACTATAAGTATGCATAAATGGGAGAGTAGTAAACCCTTGAAAAAAGGGAATTGAAATGGGTTAAGAGCATCACTTTTATAGCTTCTCTCTTAAGAGATCTCCCCAGTCCAAGGAATGCTGGACAGCTAGTATTCAAGTAGAACTGTAGTCTTGTTGGCTTGAAGTGTCTGAAAACAGAGTTCAGGGCCTCCAGAGTAGCTGGAGATTAAGAAAGGAAATCCAGAAAATGAACGAACGGAAGAAAGGATCCCCCAAATCTGTTACAAAAATTCCCCTCAAATCTTTGCTTGACTTTTATACTACATTTGCACAAGGAAGACTGCAAGGAACCCAGCAGAACACAATAGCTGGAAGGCTAAGAGAGATGAGCAGAAATATTTGGTGCTATCCACTATGGAGTAAGAAGACTGAAGTTTGAATGTTTCCAAGTTAGAAGGTTTTTTGGTAAACACCTTGGGCTTTCCTTTGAAATCCCAGAAGGACACATCTTAGGATTAAAGGGTATGTCTCTGAATTAAAGGATTCATCCTATCAACACTAATGGCAAAATGAAACATATCTTCCTTAATAAAACCAAGCCTCCATAAGTTCAAGAGAATCAGCCAGTGCCTTAATTGATGGGAAGAACAAAAATCAATCTTCCATGGAAGGTAAAAGAATCTAGAGATTCTACAATGGATTGTTTATAATGTCCAGTGTACAGCAAATAAACAGTAGACATGCAAAGAGACAGAAAAGTACGACCCATCGTCAAGAGAAACGTTAGTCAATAGAAATTAATCCTGAGATGACCGGAAGGTTGGAATTAGCAGACCAGAACTTTAAAGCAGTTATTTTAAGTATATTCAAGGACTTAAAGGAAAAACTTGTCAGAATGTCTATAACAAATAAGGAATATCAACAGAGAAATAGAAAATATCTTTTTAAAGAACCAAAGGGAAACACTACAACTAAAAAGGAAAATAGTTGCAGTTCTAAAATTCACTGAAAGGACTTAACAATAGATTGGAGACTACAGAAGAATCAGTAAACTTTAAATCATAATCAATAAATGATATCATATGATGAACAAAGAGAACAGAAATTCAAAAAATAAACGGATCCTCAGTAACCTGTGCAGCAATATTAAGCTCTCTAATGTAGATAAATAGAGACTGGCAGGATAAGAAAAAGAAAATGTGGGGCAGGGGGGTGGGAAATTGAAGAAATAATAATTTAAAAATTCCCAAATATGATGAAAAACATTAACTTACTATTCTAAGAGTTCATTGCATCCCAAGCAGGATAATTTTTTTTTGTTAAATCTAGAAGCATCATAGTTAAGCTGTTGAAAACCAAAGGTAAAAAGAAAACAGTCACGGCATTCAAAGGAGAAAAAACGACACATTATACGCGGAGAAACAATAAAAAAAATGAAGACGGAGTTCTCATCAGTAACAGTGGAGGCCAGAAGACAATAGAATGGTATTTTTTTATAGAATAAAGGAGGTGGAGAATCTATCAACCTAGAATTCTATATCAAGTGAAAATATTCCACGTGATATTTTATGATACTTCAGGATACTGAAATCATGATAAGGACATTTATCACCAGAAATTATAAATTATGTATAGGAAATGGTAAAGGAAATTATTTGGGCTTCAGAGAAATGAAAGCAAATGAAAACTCACATCTACATACAGGAATGAATAAAGAGCATCGAGAATAATAAACATGGGAATAATTATACATGATATTTTCTTCTCTTAATTTCCTGGGGGAAGTGTTAAATTGTACAATCACTTAAGAAAATGTTTTGACAGTTTCTCATAAAGCTCTCTAATGTAGATAAATCTAGATAAATGTAGATAAATACACACCTGATCTATAAATCTGCAAATCCATATCTAGGTATTTACCCAAGAGTAACGTAACTGTGTGTCCACAAAAATACTTATTACAGATGTTTATTATTTGTAACTCATAGTAGCTAAAAATTGGAAGCAATCCAAATGTTCATCAACAGGAAAATAGATAAACAAATCATGGTATATTCATACAATGGAATACTATTCAGCAGTAAAAATAAATAAATTATTGATGAACGACATGGATAAATCTCAAAAACATTATGATGAGTGAAAGAAGCTAGATTCAAAAGAATACGTACTCTATGATCTCCTTTATATTAATTTCCAGAATAAGAAAAACTAGTCTGTGGAAATGGAAATCAGAAAACTAAATGCTATGGGAGTCAGGAATAATGGGAACTGGGCAGAAGGGAACTTTTTGAAATGGCAGAAATTTTCTTTACAATGGTGGTAGTTACACAAGTACACACAATTGTCAAAATCCATCCAACTGTACTCTTAAGACCTGTGCATTTCACTGTATGTAAATTTTATCTGCATGGAGAGCCTCTAACCAACATTTTTCATCTTCCAGAAATATCCCTCATAATCCCCTTCTCCAATAAGTCCTTCTAGACCTTCCAGAAACTCTCCATCCACCAGAAAGCGTTTCTTGACACTCCAGGTTTTTATGGTGTTCTCTCCTCTGTGAAGTGTTATATGTGTTTTAGCTTTATCTCCCTCAAGGAAGTTTCTTTATGCACAAATGAC
The DNA here is from genome assembly GCF_000151845.1 of Pteropus vampyrus. Lineage (NCBI taxonomy): Eukaryota > Metazoa > Chordata > Mammalia > Chiroptera > Pteropodidae > Pteropus > Pteropus vampyrus. The sequence continues at coordinate 1,330,531 of NW_011889054.1, read as the reverse complement.
AATATGAAGAGCATACAAGACATGTGAATTAACTCACCCTTGACCAAGGTACCATGCTGAGTGTTGCAGGAAATTCTCAGGTGAGCGAGACACAGATTCAGCCTTGGAGGCACACCTCCCAAAGGATGAGATAGGCAGTTACAAGAGCCATCATGTTCCAAAGAAAATTATGAGAAAACAGGAAAAGTGTCTGTGAGAATTAGGAATGGAAAATCATCTCCAGCTTAGAAGATCTGGAAGTTCCTGCTAATGAAGTTGAATTCATTTTAGATCTTAAAGGATAAGTAATAATATTTTCCATTTATGACATGTGAGGCAGTGTGCTAAGTACTTACGTATAGTGTGTCATTTGACCCTGATAAAAATCCAATGAGGTTTGTCCTGTTATTTTTCTATATTATGATGATGAGCTTAGTCTTAGGTCATGCAACAAGGCCACAAGGCTCTTAAGTGTTAGGTAAGTGAATTCAAACACAGAGATGCCTGACTCTGGGATCTGAGCTAATAGGAACTACACTCCACTATATTAATAGAAAGAGAAGAGGACTAGAATATTTCACACAAAAAGACATGCAGCAAATCACAAAAGAGAGTGCATGAAGTGGTAGCATGAGATAATTTATTTGAAAGTTGGGGATGAAGGACCTTAAATACCAGGCTCAAATTTTTGGATTTTTTTCTTCCATGCCATAAGTATACTCTGAAAGCTCTCTGGTAGGTTTTGTACATAATAAGTCAAAGGATCGTTGTCTAAGAAATACTTAACAACTATAGTTAGAAAATTTAAAATAACAAAGCCAGTGTTGTCTGTGGGAGAGTGTGCTCTCTCCTTTTCATCGCATATGACTTGTTACATCTGTACAAAATCGGCTTCACAAGAGGCCTCTGCTCTGATAAATTCGCTGTGGTTGGTCCACATGACTAAGTTTTGTGGTCAAATAGCTAACATTTCTATCATCTATATAGCATCAAGATAAGTTTAGATAATTAAGAGAAACTCATCATTTGGAAAACAAAAAAAATTAATCCACACATTAGTGGAGTATCTAATTCTCTCTCACTCTCAGCCCCCAGAGTTCAACTCTAACAATCTTCTCACTAAGAAGAGATCGACTGTTTTTCCGAAAGGGACCACCAATTCACTGGAGATAACGTGAAATATTTGAATGTTACCAAAGTTTTATTTCTCCCTCTGAAGGTTTACAATTGAGTTCAACTAGGAAAGAGAAAAACAGATAAACTAACCTCAAGTTAAATAAAATATATATATCTGTGTGTGAGCATTAATCAAACTATGATAATAATTGATTAACTAATGCTCAATGTTAGTCATCTGTACATCATATACAATGCTAAAGTTGAAGGGTATGGTTTATCGCATGCTTTAGATCAATCTTAACCCCCTCTGTATTTAGACATCAATTTGCAAAAATAATTATACTTTTTTTGAATTCAAAGCTTTGGGTATTTTTGTTGACTGATGCCCTTGAAATGTGCACTGATTACAGTGCCAATGTAATGTACATTAGCAGAGAGCTCAAGTATTATACAATAACCTTAAATCAGAGAGAGTTATAAGAGGCTTGTTAATGAAGATGAAGTAATGCTTAAAGTACTAGCCTTTTATTCTGAACTCAAATGCATTAGAAAATATGTTTTAAGAATAGGTCATAGAGAATGTAAATGCAAAGTAGAAGAAAGGAAAATGAAAAAACTCCACTGGGCAGGAGAAGGAGAAATGGAAAGAGCGAGAAGGAGGCTGTACCTTGCAAGGGTATGCATAATTTAGAGTACAGAGAGTGAAGAGGCTTCAGAACAAAAGTACTATTCATTTAGATATAGTGGCCGTGGTTTCCACAATAACCAAGAAGATCCTGCCTGCAATCTCTAAGCAGCAGCATTTGAATTTGAGGGCTCATTTATATGAAAATCTTCAATATTATATTTCTATACTGTGCTCTAAGAGGCCAACCTACCCTTTTTACCATCTGCGTAATTTCTAACAAAACACAATAACATATCTGAAGCTTATGATTAAACATTTTTAAATAGAGCAGTATGGAAAATAAATAAGTAATGAAATCATTTTGAAGGGAAATAAGAGCAAAACATAAGATAAGGGATGGGGAAATGTGAGTCCACAAACTTTATGTCTTATGATCTCGGTAAATGTTGAAAGTGGGATGCAAATTTGGTTCTGGGCTTCCTAGCTCCTAAAACAAAGAGCGATAACGCTGTTGGTTATAGCAGCAGTTCTCCAACTTTTTGGTCTCAGAATCTCTTTACACTTTAAATTTCTTGGAGGACTCAAAGAGATTTTTTTGAGGGGGAGGGAGGAATTACATGTTACATCTATAAATATTTATCTTGTTAGCAATTGAAACTGAAACAATATGTTAAAATATTTATGAATTCTTTTTAAAATAACAATAAACCTATCACATATTAACATAAATATATTTATGAAAACTGTTTTTTCAAAAAACTTAGATAATTGACATTAACATTTTCAAAAATCTTGCTAATGCCTGGCTCAATAAAAGATAGTTGTATTCTTATACTCGCTTCTGCATCCAGTCTGTTGTGATATCACATGTGTGCAGCCCCTGGAAAACTCCACTATACACTCATGAGGAAGTTAGAGCTCAAAAGTCAAATAACATTTTCATATTATTAGGAATGTAGTTTTCACCTCGGGGACTCCCTGTATAGGTCTCAGGGACCCCCATGGATCTCCAGAAGATACTTTGAGAACCACGAAGTTATAGGAAACACAGCTCCTCTAAGACAAAAGCAAAGATTGCTCAAGAAGTATATGGTCTTTTGAAGAGTGGGTTTGGAGAGAAAAACACAGGTTTCCTTGTGTCATAAAGGGAGTGACATGTAATGTGGTATAGGGTATACTCAACACCATCTCGATAATAAATGCAATAGTGAGTGGTATATGACTAGTGGGGGGAGATATACATGCATTCCCTATATTCCATAATTTATAGCTTCTAGACAAGATGAGTTAATGAAATCAATACTTCCTGTAATTGATGTCAAGTGTATTTTTAATTATGTTTTGTGGTCTGTGACTTTTATGAGCTTGCTACATAAAACAATTAACAACTCCATAAAAATAATACTTTGGACATTTTTTTTTTACTTGAAGTCTTTGGCTTTAGCCATGTTGTGAATAAAAAGATAAAATACTACTAAACTTTATGATTTTCAATACCTAAATAAGAACATTATTTCTCTTCTCTCCAAACTATTTTAGTAGGCTTTTTACTTATAAATTCTTAATAGACAAGATTGCATAGCATTTAAGACTAACTTTGGAGTCAAAGTTACCTGCGTTTGAATTTCAACTCTACCCCTAATTAATTTTGTATCTTTAAACACTTTTTCTTTACTTCTCTGAGTCTCAGTGTCCTCATATGTAAAATGAATAACAATAGTGGTCAAAAGCAAATGCTTAAATACATAAAGAGTGTTCCTAACACTGTCTCACTTTTTGATCACTGCAAGCACTCTACAGAAAATTAAATAGAGCTGTTAAATCACATTTCTATATCCAGTCATTCATTTCCTGGAACCTCCTTTTTCTCCAAAAAACACAACTGACAATCAGGAGGAATGAAAACATTGTATGTGCTACAAGTTAACCAGTTTTATTCCTTAAACTTCAAAGTGACTAGAGATCCATTTACATCAAGAATGGGACTATTTTTTAATTTCCCATTAATCAGTAATGATTTGTTCCAAAGGTTTATTAAAGCCTGGTGAATTTCCCACATAGCAGCCACAGTGATCTCTGTAAATTGTAAATAAGATTACATCACTGGTCTCTCTCTCTAGAAGGAAATCCCTATTTCTTATTTTGGAATCATAAGGTCTTCACCCTCTCTAAAACTATCTCTCCATTTAGTCTCTTCCACAAACTATCTATCACTTAACAGTAACTGAAATCACTTTATTAATTTGTATAATTGGCTCCCCTGAGGATGGGCATGTCTGTCTCATTCACTGTCATTTGTAGCAGAGTACCTGGCTCATAGTAGGCACTCAATAAGTATTTTTTAATGAGCTACATTATTAATAAGGAATAGATGCTTGTTGTTCTTAATATTTTATAAACACTCTTGGGGAGGGAAGCAGCATCCTCCATATCAAGGATCTCTGTTCTTTCTACTGGGAGGTCTCAGCAACCACTTTCTCAGTCACCCTCCTAGGACTGGTTATGTTTAGAACCATCCATTTTTATACTTTTAGAAACCAATAAGTTCATTGAACTCATGCACATCATAGAGATTTGTGAACCACCACAAAAGTGTGGTTAGGCTTGATCCAAGTTGCTGTTATGGCAACATTTTTGGTTTACCAAGAGGATTTTTTTGAGCCATATAAATACAAACTACAACACATCTCTACTTTTCTTCTCTCCAATAACTACAAAATATGATGCTGAACTTGTGTAGATTTTTTTAATGTTGCCAGATTTGAGGTCTTTCCCAATTCTTACATGATAGCTCAATATGTGACCAATAACTAAGAACTCTTTAAAACATTTTTAAATCTATAAATTTATTAAAAATTAACTTATAATTGCAGTTTAATTAACTTTAAAGTCATAAAAACTTATTTTCTGGGAAAAGAGTAGAGTTAAAATACCCAGTCAGAAACAGACCAGTAGAACAGAATCGAGAGTCCAGAAGTAAACCCATGTTTATATGGGCAAATAATTTTGAAAAAAAAGCCAAAATCATACAGTGGAGAAAGGAAAGCCTCTTCAATAAATGGTGCTGGGAAAACTGGAAGGCCACTTGCAAAAGAATGAAACTAGACTGTTGTCTATCACCATACACCAAAATTAACTCAAAATGGATTAAGGACCTGAATATAAGACCCAAAACAACAAAGTGCATAGAATAAAACATAGGAACTAAACTCATGGACCTTAGACTTAAAGAGGATTTTATGAAGTTGACCTCAAAGGCAAGGGAAGTAAAAGCAAAAATAAATGAATGGGACTATATCAAACTAAAAAGCTTCTGCACAGCAAAAGAACCATCAACAAGGTAAAGAGAGAACCATTTGAATAGGAAAATATATTTGCAGGCAACACCTACGATAAGGGCCTAATATCCAAAATATACAAAGAACTTATACAATTCAATAACAACAACAACAAAAAACAAACATTCCAATCAAAAAAAGAGCAGAGGACCTGAACAGACACTTCTCCATAGAGGACATACAAATGGCCAACAAATATATGAAAAGATGCTCAACGTCGCTAGCTGTTAGAGAAATGCAAATCGAAACCACAATGAGATACCATCTCACACCTGTTAGAATGGCTATAATCAACAAGACAAGCAATAACAAATGTTGAAGAGGATGTGGAGAAATAGGAACCCTCATACACTGCTGGTGGGACTGCAAATTGATACAGCCACTATGGGAAACAGTATGGAGGTTCCTCAAAAAACTAAGAATTAATCTACCATATGATCCGGCAATCCCTCTACTGAGTATTTACCCCAAAGACTTGAAAACCCACATCCAAAAAGATATTTGCACACCGATGTTCATGTGTGGCCAGGACATGGAAGCAACTGAAGTGTCCTATGATAGATTATTGGCTAAAGAAGTTGTGGTATATATATATACAATAGAATATTAGTCAGACATAAGAAGAGATGAAATACTGCCATTTGTGACAACATGGATAGACCTCGAGATAATCATGCTAAACAGAATGAGCCAGACAGAAAAAGTTGAAAACTACATGATATCACTAATATGTGGGATATAAACCTAAAAGCAACAAATGAACAGGACAAAAAGACAGAGATTCATGGACATGGACAATAGAATAGTGGTTACCAGAGGGTAGGGGAGGAGTGGGGGGAAGGAGGTAGATGGGGTAAAAGGGGTCAAATATGTGGTGACATTAAAGAATTAAAAATAAATATTTTTTTTAAAAATACCCAGTCAGGCTCACCTTGAAGATGTAAACAAAAAGGTGACAGAGAGAATGAACCAGAGTTAGGGGTTGTAGCAGCTATTACAACAGTCCTCCTTGAGTCATTTCTCTGTGTGGGGGCAGCTCGTCATCCTGTTCTTCCAGTCAAAAGTGACAGACAGATGGGGACATGGATGACTCATAACATGAGCAAATGTACAAACCCTTAAACATCAACTTGTTTTTATCTCCAATATAAACTGGCCTAAAAATTTTTGGCCAGGGAAGAAAAATCCATTGGGGATAAGGAGTAACTGCAAAAAGATAAAATTTCTCTTGCCACTGGCCCTGTCATAGCCAGACCTGGCAGTCTGCTTCATTGAATAGGATTGTAGAGAACCAATATACTCTCAAAGATGTGTTTGCTGTTGTTCCTTTCAGTAAAAATCATGGTGAGGTCTCAATCCTGCAAATAAACAGAGGTACAAATCCACTTCATCACTGGGGATAGGAGGGCATGAGTATAAAATAAAATCTCTGGAATCTGTCGCTGAGAAGGGGGAAACAAACAAAGGCAGCCATAGAAACACACATGTAGATCCATATCTACGTATCCTTCTTACTGATACCCCAGGATGTTCAATGCATTATTATTATAAGCTAACAGGCAGGGAAAGCTGGATGAAAATACCAGTGCATCTTGTGCTCTGGAGAAGGCACAGGCAGTAAGGTTTCGGCTCCCCTTCTTAGGCATGGATGAAATACTTCAGAAGGCTATGCTACCTTTGTTTTTAAGAAGCCGTACATCATCAAAGGAGGCATGGAAAGGCCATATTCCCGCAGGGTTTCACCCTCCTTTCTACGCAATGTTTGAGCAGGCTCGATTATTCCCATCTTATTCATTTTTCTCAGCTGATACCAAGAACCCAAAAATGCTCAGCTCCAAAGTTAATGCACATTTGCAGCCAAGGAGTATTTTCCTTTCACTGAATTAGGAATGAGGAGTGGGGAGGGGAGAAGGAGGTAATTTAAGTTGCTCTATTGTTGGGAGTGAAGGGAGTAATTCTTGCTTATATCAGCAGCTTCCTGAGTCCCACCATCACTCCTACCGCCCTTAATTTTATTTATCTCTTTACGGCCTATCTGATAATGCTATAACCATTTCCTGTTGTATGCTGGCTAAGGAAGCTTTCTCCAGGCCCAAGAGCAAATCAATAAAAGTAAGCCATAGCGATTCATAAAAATAAAATTGTCATTATTGTTCAATTATTGCTGTGTCTGTGGAAAGAATCTCAAGAACTGAAGGTTTCTTGGCTAATATTTATAATCTACATTGAATGGTGCTAATGAATGAGTGGGTGTGCATTAGACTGAAATGTGATGGTGTTTGATTTATACCAAGTCCAGGTCTGATTGCTAATGTTAAATCCATTAAAGTCTCTCTTAGATCTGCCTTAATGTACTCCCCTGCATATAATAGAGCTTAAACATACCCGTTTACTTAGCTTTTCATTATTGGTTGAATATTTGTCTTTATTACATTATCCCCATGATAAATTTGACTTAACGATAGTTTGAAAAACAGCACTTCAGGAAAGCCAGTCTTCTCTGAAGCTACAGAAGTAACTCCAGATTTTCAAGTCTTCCCATAGATAAAAGAGAGACTATCCCAGAATAATTATTATTTTTAAAAGTTCAAATTGTTAAATCCAAGCGTGTCCCAGATCACAAAATCTAGACGCTCAGGGGAAAAAGAAATATTTTCTCCTCAAAGGAAAATAACAAACAGAGGAATGAAAGCTATCTGCCTAAGCTGCCACCTTTGGAGTGTCTCTGGGGTGGAAAGCTTTTTGTATTTCTTTAAAACACTTCTCCCTGAAGGAATCCATAAAGCACAAGTGTAAATAGGAACAACAGGTTGAAAAGACTTAGGCGTAATCATCAAGAGTCCCCTCTAAGGTCAACCATTTCACAGGGATTCTGTAGCAGACAGTGAGTATGAAATACATCCCACTGCCTACACTCCCCTCCTTCAATTTACAAGAGTTTTCCATTCACAGCCCAGGCAGTCCCAGGCGACAGGCGCCAAGTCAATTTGGGGTGTATTTCTGATGCTTCCCCCCTTCGTGCTTCACTGGCTTTACTTGAAAGCTTGGCTTCCTGCTAAGTCTGTGTTTGGTGATGTGTGTCTGGATTAGGATGAGGAACAGACTTCCTGTTTATTTCTCACAATGCCGCTGCTACCTCCAGCTTCAGTTATAGGAGACTAAAGACTGAGATGAGAGACACGGCACAGAAACCTGAGGCTCTGGATAAGATGAGGCAAGATAAATAGATAGGTAAAATAAATAAATCCCATCCAAAAAAGCAACTAAACATGAATCACAAAGTAATGGTGGGATGATTTTCTAAATGCCTTCTTGGTTATTTGGTTCCTATCCAGGGTGTGGACAAGATAGCTCCAGTCAACATATATTGAGTATGCCCATGCTGGGCAGCATGAGAAATATAGAGAGGAGACCATATAACTCCTCCCTTCAGAGGGTTTATAGTTCTGTTTTGCTTTGTTGAGGAAAATAAGAAACATATTTACTAAGTTGAACAACCGGGCATGAATAATACTATGAGTAAGTAGTATGCACAGTGGATGGGGCTGCAATAGGCTGGTCCTTGCAGGGCTTTTTAGGAAGTAAGATGGGCTTAAGATGGACCTTGAAGATTAGAGGCTTTGTGAGAGAGGTGGAGAATGAGCTATAGCAATAGAGAGACATGTGCATGGAAGTAGCAAAGCAAATATATTTTGACTTAAACTATGCACGATCAATCATATTTTAAAACTGAAATACATATATGTGTACACACAAATGAAATTATCAAAATCCAAGTATTTAGCACACATATTCATTGAACCAGTGCATTTAGTACCACCGGACACTAAATACTGATATATTTTGGATTTACAGAAACAAATCTAATTCAGGCTTGGATCTACAGTCAACTCTATTTTTAATGACTTCAGATTTTATGATGGAAACTTTATATTACTTATTGTAAGACAATTGCTAAAATTAAGCTTTATCAAACTACAAGTGTGGGATGATGGATAGACGGACAGACGGGTGGATGGATGATAGATTAGATAGATGATAGATAGATAGATAGATAGATAGATAGATAGATAGATAGATAGATCGATCACTAGATGCATTTGTTTAGCTTTGTTCCATGAGGTACTAGATAAGAACGGAACAAGAGTAACTTAAAGCTTGCAACATATGTTGTCACATGATCTGGCAGCTGAAACTCAAGAAACACTTTCCTCATCATAAAAAATTAGCTATAGAACAGAAATGTCCTTCTTAGAAATGATATATAGCAAAAAGAATTTTTTAAAAGAACTGTTCACTATCATTTGAAATAATGCTATTGATACTCTTTCCATAGGAGGTGAATATAGAGAGTTCCCCCCATTAACAAGGATGAATTTACTTTGATCCTTCCACCATCTCTCATTCCATCTTTCTTGTGTCTAATGTTGGCACAGATTTGGAAGCTGACTGGGTTAATGAAGCAGTGAATGTCCAAACAAATACAAAACAAAGTATACAGAAAACAAGTATGCATCTTGAATTAGAAATCCACACAGGCAGAAAAGGCAGCCAGGGATAATGATCTGGACTATAGTCAAAACTGTTATCAATAAAATAGATCCCCAAGCCTAAAGGACTGTGGATCACGATGACCTCAGCATTTTCTCTAGTCTCTAAGGTTGTGATTCTGTGTCTTCTGGACAAGAATGGAGGATTTTTGGCAAGATCAAGTAAACAGAGGAAACGATAGATGGAGACTAATATTTATTAAGCACCTACAATTTGCTAGAGAAGCTGGTAAACATTTACACACTAATTGGATCTTCCCAACAGTCCTGTTATCCCTATTTTACCGTTGAGTAAACCAAGGCTCAGAGAGGTTATTTAATGAATATATGGTCACAGCGCTACTTACACAGCCAAGTAAGTATTTTAGCGTAAGTCAGTGTAACAACGGTTGATATTTACAATATTTAATAGCCGGTATGGTGTGGATACTGGTGAATCAGAGTCTATGCAGCAACCAGGCAGAAGAGATGCCAACATGAACAAGCAGCACAGTCGTTCGTACCTGCAGGGATCAGCACAGCTTTACCCCTGCCCAGGTTCTTCCCATTAAGCATCAAAGACAAACTTGAATTCAGTCCTCAGACCTTTGTTTTGTCTCTAAATGACTATTCTCATTTATGTAAACATTCAGGTACATTTTTGATCATTTAAATTCTTTAGGTAGACATCTAGCAATCCACTTAAGTATCTCTTATTTTGGGAGGAAGTAGATGTTTTCTTATTTATTAAAGCAAAAAAAATAAATAATCCCTATAACATTTTATCTGCACTGTAGTACACAGGATATGCTTCAGTTATCACTGGCAAATAGTCAAATTATCATTCATTTTCTCCCAATGCTAATGCAAAGTTAATCTGAAAAAAACACCAAAATAAATTGTTGTAAAATGTCAGTTATATACCTTGCAAAACTGAAATTTGCATTTATCTCTAAAATGTAAAGTAATATCAAATCAAGACAAATCTACTGTTACTTTAAATTTATCCCAATTGAGTGTGATCCTGTTAATATTATTTATAATCTGAAAATAAATCATCATGGAAAGAACCTATAGAGACTGGCATTTTCAGAGTCACCATTCATCTATAATGTTAAAGATACTAATAGATACATAATAGATAAATTAGATATAAAAGTATTTCACTTATCATGTAAAAACATCTTTGCTGTCATCAGACCTTTCCAAAAATTATACAGTGAGCATGCATTCCCTATCCAACTCAAGTTAATCCTTGATATTGAAATTTAGCACCTCAGAATGCATATTGGCATGGATATAGGTGTGGAAAAATAAATAAAAGTGTGTGTTGTTTTTTTTTTTTTTCAGGAGAAGCATGCCTCAGGACATAAATACTTTGTAGGAAGGAAATGAGAAACTAGCAGAGACAGAAAAGGCCTTTTTTTTTTTTTTTAATTATATAGCAATTGCAGTGACCCATGTTTTCCAGCAAAATCTGAAAAAGGGATGTTCTTAATCAAGAGTTCTGAATTTTCTATCTGATCGACCACATTCTCTGAAGATAAGTGGATTCTTAGCTGGATAGACCACAAACAAATTCTCCAGAGAAGTACTAAATATCCCACATCTTTCTTCAAAGGAAACTATAGTAAGTCCTGTCCTTCATACCAGTGGGCTTTGGTGGCAAGAATGGGGGATGCGGATGAGGAGACTGGAGCTCTAGCTCCAGAAACACCTCAACTACATGAGCTTGGTCAAGCCACTTTTCTTGTGTCTCAGTTTTCATCTATAAAATGAAAATATTGCCTCCTCCTATCAGTATCTAGTGGTCAGGATAAAAAGAACACATGTTTGCCTGTCACCAGAAGTGATACTCAAAATACTTAGCATTTGGTGTGACTTGGGCACTGAATATCAACCCTGCTTATCCTCCACCTCATTTCAGGAAGGACCGAAGGCAACTGACAAAAGAAACACAATACTCCCCAAAATCATTTTTAAGGTAAAGAATTTAGAGCAAAGAGAATGTAAAGGTCAACTATACAATCAAAAAAAAGAAAAAAAAGCGCCAAATTTGAGGAGACAAGTCCCAAAAGGACCCTGACAAAGGGAACATTAAATGACATTAAATTGAACCTCTAACACAGTAGATACTCAATTTCTCAGTTACACAATCTGCCAGCCTCTACTACTATGATCTTTGGTTTTTTCTCCAGGTGATCTTTGAGTGTCTGTGAGAATGAAGAAAAGTAAAAAAAAATACACTTATTCTATGTCTATTATTCCCAGGACAATATCAGCCCATTATGTTATCTCATATAATTCTCACATCAATACTAATGTAAATGAATTGATAACCCCATTTTACAGGTCACAAGAAACAGAAGTTCTAAGAGGATAATTCTCAGAACAATCTGAGTCTGAAGCTCTGGAGATCTGGTTCATTGCAATCATGAGTTCAAATGAATAAAATGAAAACAAATAATCTTAAATAATGATTTAACAAAGAACCACGAACCCTACTACAGAAATATGCCAATGTTCCCAACAGACACAGATGTGGGGAGCCATAATAAACTGTCAAAGAAAGCTGAATATGGACACAAGAGAGTTATTTCTGTTGTAAAAAAAGTATATATTATTGACCCTGGAAAAATATTTTCATGAAAAAATTATCATGTATTTTAATTCATTTTAAGTTCATATTATAACTTGCACCATGCAATAATGCATTCACTACACATTTATAGAATGCTTATTATGTGTTGAGCATCATGAGAGACATTGAAAATATATAAGTGAACAAAATGTAGTCTCCACCTTGTAAGAACCTGTATCATTTTAATAATTATGTTTAGATGTAACAGAATATAATATGTTAATCATAATATTTGTAGTTTATATTTTGGCCATAATTTGTCATTAAAAATAGGTTTTTGATTAGTCTATAAAGGCTGCAGAATCAGGTATCTTAAAAATGTGAAAAATAAATATTTGCTGAAAATCCATTATGTTCCTAGCACTGAGTTAGGCATTATGGAACTTATAAAACCATTAAATAAATGCAGACTATGAGCCTCCCATCATCTTCCCTTATAATTAGGCTAAGTCAGCTACTAACATAGTTGAGTTACCAAGACTAAACTCCTTGGCACCAACACTCAAATTTGAACACCATGGTTGTTCATATTTTGACATCACAGCTAACTCTAACTAACAAGCCATGCCCCCACTACTAGTAAAATCTGTCAGTCTAATTCTTAAAGAGCTTCCTTCTTCAACTCTCTCCTCTGTCAGAGGGAGAGTTGAAGAAGGAAGCTCTTTAGTATATGCCACGATCAGCTCCAACTTGGCTCCATATACTCTCCTTTTTGTAAGGTCATGGCATCTACCCATTCTACCATGCCCACTTTCTTTTTATAGTTAGTTGCTTCCTGTTTCCCCACCACCCTTTCATGCCACTCCCCACACTGGCATCTGGATGAGAATCTATGTCTCAACCTGTCTCCTGTCACCATCATGCTCAAATTCAACATCCAAGTTCAGGATACTTTGACACTTTGTAGTAGCCATACCTAGCCTTGCTCTTCCTACCTTCTTTTTTCTTTTCTCTGCAGTCCCTTGCTAGGAACTCATCTACTTCTGTGGCTTCAATCATTACCTCTGTTGATACCCAAATCTCTTTATCCTATCTATCTTTACTCTCAAATAGTCCCCAGACACACATTTCTATCTGTTTGGTAAGCATGTTGGTAGATGATTGCATACGCTTAAGTTAATTCATCATCTTTCCCCAACAAACTCTCTACCCCTCGGTTCTCTCCCCCGTCCTCTGTCTCTCTCATAGCTCCAGCACTCTCTCCTTCACAGTGGTTCAGATGATTGGCTCTGCTTGAACTCCTTGTGCCCTGCCACATCCAATAGAATTCTAAGACCTACAGGTTTCCCAAGAAATGACTTTCTTTACTTTCTTTATTGATGTCGTTATTGATGTCTCCTTAACAGCAATGAAAATAAAAATCATGTCATTTGTTTGTCACTATGTTGTAGATGATTAATATACAACTGTTCCACTTAATTCTACAATACATTTTTTTACTTATTGCCAGGAATGAATCTAAGTTTTGAGTCTTGATGCTTGTACAGCTTAGAAAAAGTTTGGGGTTAATTAAAGTATACAGTATTACAGGTACAAAATTCAATATTGCCAGGCCTTTAAGGAGCTCATGCAAGTGAAGAGTTTAAGATTCACTGAAGTTTAAGATTCACTGGCTTTAAGGCAATGCATACTTTATTTCTGAAATACAAATATGCTTTTTAATTGAAGCATATGTGTATTATAATTTTTAACCCTGAAATTTTTTATTAAAGCAATACACTGTATGGTCAGTGGCATTCTAGAATCAAAACTCTATTATCTCTCACTAGTCTTTCATAATAATCTTCCAAAGCTTTAATCTCAAATTGCTCCAAACCCACCTCCATATAACTTTCAAGTTAATCTTCCTGACTCATCATTCCTCTCACATTATGCTCCATTCAAAAACACTTCCAATGCCATCCCACTATCTGACTCCAAGTCCCACAGCCTGACAATCCAAGTTCATTATCAGTGAAAATTGAAAGGCTTATAGTTTTAATATGTTAACTACTTTTTTCCTCCCTGTCTCCCTCCACTAAATCCAATCAATGTTTACTGCTTCAGATGATATGACAGATACAAAGCACAAAGAGCATACCATCCTAGCCCAAGTTTCCAAAAACTTGAGTTCTCAAGGAAATGGAGAGGATCTGGGGTATAGTCCCATACTGGAAACAATAGAATTTGAAGAGAGGATTCGTTCCCTAGTTTTGAGGAGAGCAGAAGAGGGAGAGATTTGGGTCTAGAGAGAAGTATTTCAATTCCCGTTTTTTATACAGAAACTGCCAAATTTCCAGTAAGGTTTGGAGGGCCCAAGAGCAGAAACAACCTGCACTCTACTTCTCAGTTAGAATGCTAAAGGAAGGGGGATATCCCCATACTGTCCTGGCAGACCGAGCCAGGCAGCGGCCTCACTGTGACTCTTACAACAGAGGGAAGCACAGAAGATGCAAGAGAAACAACCTGTGTAGATGGCTAATGGAAGGTCAAGATGGACCCTGCAATGACTTGACCACAACCAACCCCTGGGACTTAGCTACAATTCTGGGCCAAGGTCAAGGTTGGGGGCAGGGGTGAGGGGGGGGTGTAGGCACTTAGAATAGTCTGAGACAAGATTTTTGACCATGCTAGAGTAATAAAAATTAAGTTAAACTTCAAAAAAATGAAGAAATGAGTGTTTCTTGCACACTCAAGTATGCACTGATTCATATTCATTCAAGTGCTTATGTAGCCCTAAAATTATGAATTTAAGCTACTCCGAATTGAAGGCATTACTCTTAGCAAAGTCATTTCAGAACTGACAAAGGGAAACCTCCCTAGGCCCCTCCATGCTTAACCTGCACTAGCATACAACTGGTTTCCTTTAAAATATCTACATCTGAAAACATGGTCTGGTTAGCCTCTCTTTACTAGAAAGATGTACATCAGAGCAGTTTAGCACCTTGCCAAGAGGGCTCCTTTCTTTTGCCAAAATTCAGAAATTTATGAGTCTTTTCTCCCTAAACCACAAATCTAAAGACCAAGAAGAACTGATCAGCAAATAACTCCACTAAGAAAACAACAGCCCATTCTAGGTCAGATTTGGGTGAGAGATGTGCTTACTTTCACTGGATAACCACCAATAAATAATCATTTTGGTAATGCACAGAAATGATTACCTTGTATAAATGTCACTCTCCTAGATTTGTGCAGGACAAAAGGATAGATTCATTAATAAGGGAAAATTAGACACAGAGGACAAACCAATATGGAGAAATAAATGAGACATGAATGCCAACTAATCTACTGTGCACATGTTACAAAGAAGAATAGGCACTTGGTTTTCAAAATATAATTCTCCTACTTATTTTCTTCTATTTTACAAAATACACCAAAGCACACTCAGCTGTATTCTCATGTCACTAATAGAAGAAAGAGGAGCATAGGAAAGTGGTAATAATATGGCTAGACTTTGCTTTTATCTTCATGCCTTTCATCCAAGGACCTTTCTGTTCTTAAATAATAATTGATTAAATCTCACAATACCCCCGACTGAAGGTATCTTCTGATGGGCACATATAGAAGCAGAGAGGAGAGCGGATTGTATCACCCAGGTTCAGGCCACAGTGCTCTCACAGAGCCAGAAATTGAGTCAAGAGAATCATCTCCCATGACCCACCTTTAATCCCTGGGAAACAACCTGGCCCCTTGGGATTGTTAGCCTGGCTAACTACATTTTTGGAATTAGCTACGGTTTTCATTTAATTAAATTTCAGGACATCCACCTTTGACCGTTGTTCTTAGAACGTAACTAGAGAATTGTCAAAAGGCTTGCCTATGGCCTCCAAAGAGTGACACCTCCCTGATCGCCGTGGAGAGCCTGCAGGTAGCACATATCAAGTGCAGTTCAGTAATTGGGGGACTGTTGCAGAAGTACTTTCATGCTGACTGATTAATCTCTAGTAATTAGCACTCAGATGTAACAAGTACAGCATTCAAGGGCCACAATGAGAGAAATAAAATCTGCTCTTCAGAAATTTGCTCAAGAGTTTGAGTGCCTTTTTGCAGATAAATAATGGCACCCATCCATTCAGGCACAAAAACTGGAGTGAGAAATTTACATTGTACACCTATTGCTAAATGCTGCCCAAAAGCCTCCCAAATAATTATATTTTACATTCATTAATAAGGGAAATTAGACACAGAGGACAATCCAATATAGAGAGATAAATGAGACATTAGCTCCAGGGCTGGGGCTACTGCACACAGGTTACAAAGAATGGACATTTGGTTTTGAAAATATAATTTTCCTATGTATTTTCTTATCTTTTACAAATACACCAAAGCACATGTTCAGCTGTATTCTCATTGGACTAATTCTTTTAAAACCTTAGCAAATCTATAGCATCCTAAACTTATTAGAACTGGAAAGAACTTCAGAAGTCTACTAGCTCAACTTTTTCTTCTTGCAGATAAGGAAATTGAGACCCAGAGAGGTAAAGTGACTTGCCTAGGATCCTGCAGCTGGTTGGGGCAAAGCTGGGACTAGAAAGTGAGTCACTGAGTCTAGTGTTTCATGTCCTCAGTTTTCTTACGTGAAGGGTTTGGACCCTGCCTGACATTGGGCATTCTCAAGAATGGCCTTTGAGAAGTAGCTTCAGCAGCTAACTCGGCCAGATGTCACAAAACTGAGATGAAGTCTCTCTTTGCTACTTTCCTTCATCTTGCTCACTTTGGACCACGGTCTGTGCTCTCCTCTGCCTACACCCACACCTGCAAGTTCTTACCCTGTGTCTCACTCTTGCAGCACCCCACTCTTGTGATCCCTACAATCAGCCAGGAAAGCACAACCAGCCCAGGGATATGTGTGCTCGGCTACAGAACCCTGATCTAGAGGCTTTTATCTGCCAAAGGATCAAAGCCATGTTACATACACATATGCATGGATAGAGAGGGAGAGGGAAGGAGATGAGGAGGGAAAGGGGGAGAGAAAAAGAAAAGATGAGGGAGATAGATTGAGGGGAGATGGAGGGAGAAGAGAGAGAGAGAGAAAGAACTTCCTCTTAATATCCCTAAGACCATTCTAGATAGAGACACATATTTCTCATCTCTCTCCTATTAATCTCAGAAAATATGATGGCAGAATCATTTCCATTTATGCCTCCAGCTCCCTCTCTTTGCTCTCTCGTCCATGCCTCTACATTCTTTCCTCCTCCCTGTCCCCAGCTCTGATTCGCTTCCATCTCCTTATCTGAGCCAAATGGTAAACCAAGGGAAGGTAGTGGCCAGCACGGTTTCTTTGAGAGGGAGAACATCAGAGGCCCTGGCATCTGCTTCCTGCGGAGAACACTGCCCTATCCTGGCAGGTGAGAGTGAGGAGACAGAGAAAGGAGAATGCAGACAGGTTTGGACCCCTCACTGCCTCACACTGAACTGGTGCTATCCTCACTGTCCATCAAGTAGGGAAATTCAGCTCCTACTGGGCTGGGGTCAGGCAGGAAGTCTTAACCATCAGTAAGTTATTGTCCTTTGTCTTCCGTTTTGTTTTAGCTTTTTCTTTCTGTGAGAAGGCAAAAAGGCAAACAACAAACATTGCCAGAGCTTTCCCCTCCCCCTCTCATCTCTTGGGCCAGCTCTGCAGAGGCCAGCCCCAGCCCTGGAGCTAATGTGACACATTGCTTAAAGCCATGAAAGAGTTTGAAAGGAGTAATAATTTAAATAACTTCTAATTCCTTTATGCCTCAGACTTCATCTACAAAATAAAGGACTTAGATTAGATGTTCTCAAAAGTTCCTTTCTGCTCTAAAATTATAGTTCTGCATTTTTTTTCGATAAGCATTTACTGAGTACCTATTTATGCGAACCACTGCCCAAAATACAGGAGATACAGAGGACAATTAAATCTCAGTCCCTGTCCTCAAGTATCTTATATAAATAAAGTATATCCAAATGCCATGGGCAATTGCAGTGAGGTTGTGAGTAAGGATAGGGTAGAAATCTCAGAATACTTCACGGAAGGAGGGACAGTTGTACAGGGTCATGAAAGATAAGATGGAGTTTCTGGGTGAACAAGGGCAGGGGATGGATATTCCAGATAGAAAACTGACATAAAGGCCAAGGTTAGGGAATGTCCGATAGCGTAGTGTGACTAAGGGGAGAGGTAAAGATGAAACAGTAACATTGAGAGCTGAAAGGTGTTTAGACATCACACTGAGGACTTTAAACTTGGTATGCAATTTTTGTTATAAAATCGCTAATGTTTCAGCTACATCTATGAGAATAAATTTCCTGATTTTTTTCATCGCCAAAGCCATGCACGAGAGTGCTATGGGAAACCCTCATAAAATCTTAACATCTTCTGACATTACTTTGAAATGATTTTTTTTTCTTTCTTGTGGAAAACAGAACAGTAATAGACCCGACCCATTGTTTTTAAGCAAGTTCCAACAAGAGCCCTGAGATCCTTTCCCAAAAGATAAACTGCGTGTAGAAATAATAGAGGGGAACATGTAATGACTGCAAATTTTCCGGTTAAAAATTCTTCTTCATCTAAAGATCATGTTTCCTTGCTTTCTGTTTCTATTAGAGAAGAAAGAAATGAGTCCCCCAGAGCCCTGAAAGTGGTGAGAGGTATGCTTGCAATTCCTGCCATGGGGACCACCTACCCCTTTTTAACGATCTTCCCGAAAAACCCACAGAGCTTGGCTGTAGCCTGCAGGCACGCCTCCCTCCATCGGCCTCTCCATTCTTTAAATCATATCGGCTTGGGGATCCACAACTGTTTGAACATATAAAGAAACCCACCTTTGGCTGAGGGCTAAAAGCAATGCAGATGATATCTGAGCTGGGCATGGAGTTTATAAAAAAATAAAGAGAAAATAAAACCTCTGTGATCATGTATGATCTCTGATGTCCTGGACACTGTTGTCCCCTTGCAATAGAAAGATTTAAATGGGGTCTAGCCCAGAGAGAGACAGCATCCCCCAAAACTAGGCAGATCCTGAAAATGTCCATATATTTTCATAAAAGCCTGAAGAGTAAAAGAATAAAAGGCATCCCTTTGACCCTCACTCAGAGTCTCAATCACCACCCAGAAGTTTTTTGTCGACAGCTTATAATGCACCCCTCAAGATCATTTTTCTATCCCCACAAGAACTTTTCACTCCTAGGCAAAGTAAATCTTAGACTTGCTTAATTAACTTAGATAATTAATTTAAAATTGCAGGTACAGTTCCAGGTCAGGGGTCAACAGATTTTCCTCTAAAGGGCCTGAGAGTCGCCTTTTTATTTTATGGACAATACAGTCTGTCGGAATCATGAAGACAGCCACAGATAATTCATAAACAAATGAACGAAGAACCTTTATTTACAAAAACAGGCCACAGCAAGGCCTGGCCCACAGACTATAGTGTGCTGACACTTGATCCAGACCATAAACTCCATGGACACTTACATTTTGTTTAAAGTAGAAGAGTTTCTCCTGCTTATAAACATTCAGACCTGAGCAGAATTTAATTATCTACAACAATTACAGAATACAAGAGAGCCAATAGCAAGTAAGACACTGGGGACAAGGATCTCAATACCCACTGAAGTTCAGACACTGGAACCTCATTGCTTTGGGACTGGTGAAGGAGATTTTACTTGATCCTTCCAGGAGATACATTTCTAGTCCTCTTAATTAAGGCCATTCACAAATGACTTGGAAAATGTTTATGGAGTGAAGCAATTTGGGAAATCTGTGAAATGGAACATTAGCCATTAGCCTCCACCCCACCCCGCTCACTCTACCAACAGCTCCGCTCCTGCCCAAGCAAGCACACTGGAAAATAGAAGCACACACAAGCATATTTTCAATGATTAATCTCACTGTTTCACTTTGAAACCTAAAAGAGAAAAAAAAAAGCGGAAGTGTTCCTATTTCCCATTGAAAGTAATCACAGCTTTATATCCCTCGGTGTTTACATAAAGAGAGCTGTTTATTTAGAATCCTTGCTGATAAGAACACCGCACACTCATAACTTATTATACATTCCCTTTTCATTTTGTCTCTTTTGAGGGGGAGGGTAGGGAGAATTATGTATATTTTATGATAACCCAAAATGACTTATACATAAAAAATACAGACTTTAAAGATAAAAAGGATTAGTCGCAGGTAATGCATTTTCCATGAGTGGCTATAGGGCTCTCGGTTCCAAGAGGTACCGACTGCATACAAATGAATTGATAAAAGTCTGACGCTGTAGATGGGTTGCAAGGCTCATGCTTTGCTGGAGATGATTCTTAAAGTTACAATAAATCAGACAGACAGTGTCGGCCTTTGAGGATAAACCTGTGATGGCTTGTTGTGCCTCTCTGAATCGCCTCAGAGGCCCAGGGACTAAAAAGTGCCTAGATGTCACATTAAATCTACCGGGAGGATGGAGCACTTCAAAGACGAACGCAATCAGATCTGATGGAAAATACATTTTCTGAAAGCTACTGACAAAAAAGTAATCTTTGATGTGGATGTTGAATAACAATTGATATTGTCTTTCCTGACATTTTTCATTATTGCCGTCTTATACAGCCTACTTCATGTATTAAAGCAATATTAACTGTTTGACAGGGACAAATCCTCTAACTATCACATAAGCAATTGTTTCTGAATTGTCCTAGCCCACTGCCTGTAAAACTTGTCCCAATAACTGCTTTTAAATATGACGGTAGACTCTTTTTTCTGACTAGCTAGACAGTGTCTGAGCTCCAGAGTAGTTCAGTGGAGTCTAGGGCATATTAAAAATGGTTAGGTGGTTATGAGGTGTCATTTGATTATAAGGAAGGAACAAGAATGTTTTTTTGAAGGTGAGTTTTAATGAGAGCGCTCTATAAAAGTTAGTCTTTATTATTCCCCCATCTTCGGTACACATTTATATCAAGTAGATGTGTGCAAATCTCAGATCTGCAGCAATTCTTGTTGCTCAAAGGGAGAAATAAAGGAATGTACAGAAGATCTTTGTTATTTATGCAATGAAATAAAGCAATCTCTGGCTGTGCCACATCCTGTAAAATATACTGGAATTAATCCCCCAATATGCTCCTGGAAAGAAATTCAAGCAGATCGGGGAGGCACATGTCACTTTCAAAACCCAGGATACCTCCTGAGGTTTGATGTCTTAACCTTCAACTGTAAATACATGTGGTTTCATTATAGGTATTTGTAAAGCTTTAAATCTCTAATTTTCTGATGACCTTGAGCTTCTTTAGAAGTGGCGGGGAGGGAAGGGGAGCTCTACAGAAGAAGAGCTGGGATTTTTTTTTTTCATGAAATGGGGCTACTTGCACCTAAAAGGAAAAGATAGAAAACTAAAACCCCACAATTCAAAATTACAAAACCACAACAATCTGTGTTATAGGCTCAAAAGTGATCATTTACAGATAAGATACCTAGGGGACGTGATATATATTCTTCACTTACATTATTATTATTTCTCCACATTCCCTGGAGTTTCCAGCTTTCAAACGCCTTGACAATACTGTAGCTCACCTGTATTTTTATGCTGTAAAAGTTTTACCGTATGCCAACTTCTCCACTGGGATCTGTGGGGGCGGGGTGCTCAGTCTCCCTTACGATACTTGAAATAAGGCAGGTGTGGTGAGCAAAATGAACAAACCAGTCGCCAAAACATGGAGAATTATAAGACAACGTTTTGCCACTTAGGATTTTTTTTTAACCTTAGACAAGTCATTTGACACCTCTTTGCTGTTCCTCAGGGGTCAACAAACTTTCTGTTAAAGGGCCACATAGTAAAGAGCTGAGGCTTTGTAGGCTATATGATCTCTGTTACACTGAATTCCAATGTTATAGCACAAAGGCAGCCATAAGCAATACACAAATGAGCGGCATGCTCATTTATATAAAACTATAAGTTAAAAAAAAACAGGCAGTGACCTGGTTATGGCCCTCAGACTAGAGTTGGCCAATCTCTGCTCTGGATTTTTTACCTGTGAAATGGGTACTAACATAAACAAGATCTAAAGCTCTCTACTGCTGAATAGATCAGACGAGTTAACAAATGGGGCTGTGTTTTTACTTCAGAAAGGGAAAGGCAAGAGGAAAGTCCATAATGCAACCAAAGTCATTTGATGAATATGTTTATCTTCTCTTAATAAAATAAAAAGTCTGTATCACCACAGTAGTATATTAACCCACTTGGTCAATTTTTTTTATAATTGCATAGTTTAAGATTTAGTACAGCTATCATCTCTTAAAGTCCTTTACAAGTTCAATAAATACATTATATAGTTTCTCACATGGTCACAAGGGGTGGGAGGCTGGTAAGGTGTACTTAAACAGTTTAGGAAGAGAAGATTCTAGGTAGACACAAAAAAAATGCCCTCAGGTGGGTCTTTTTGGATATTTGAGTAGCCCTTCCAGGTGATACAAATGTACGATAAATAAGTATGCATTATTTATGAGGGTGCAGCCCGAACTGGGAGGTTAATACTTCCTTTCGGAGAGTAGGGAGTTATAATTGCATAAAGACTTTATCAGTCAGAACCGGCAAAGCTATGCTGCAATAACAAATGACCTGAATTTCTTCATGGCTTAAAAGACAATAAAGCATATTTTTATCCCATGCTAAACTTACATCTTGAGTCAGCAAGATGGCCCGGTTCATTGTGGTCAGTCAGGGTCCCTGTCTGACAGAAATATAACCTGATACAGGCTTCTGTGATCAAGAAGGCAGAGCAAGCACTCAGAGCTTTGCACAGGCTCTTAAAAGTGGTGCACATTGCACTTCCACTCGCACTTCATTAGCCAAAGCAATTTGCAAGATCAAGCCTGACATAAATATGGTGAAGAAGTAAAATCCTTCTGCTGATGATTATATTCTCACTTGTGGACAACAGTACCTACAGCATAGGGACTGGGGTTTTTTAGTGGGAAGAACAAAGACCCTGTCTTGTTAAGTGTAACTTTACTGGAAACTCTCTACTGAACGGGGAGGAGAGCTAGCTGGAAAGGGCACAGAAGGCCTTGAAGAGAGGCTCACTGTAAAGAAAGGAAACCAGGATCAGGCCTGGGCTCCTTTCCAGGTCCAAGAGTTTCACAACAAAGGGCTGGTTCTGATACAAGGCAGGGCTAGAAGCCCCTCTAATCTCAGCCTCCACTTATAAGTATCAGCTAAAGAAAGCGGCAACTCTGATGCCCCTGAGGCTTGAACAGGAGCCTGGACCTGTAAAGGCTTCATGGACAAGACAGAGCTGCTTAGGTAGGACTGATTTTCAAGAGCAACATTTCATAGAAGGAACAGCACATCAGATACCAAGACCCTGGGTCTGCTGGTGGCCCCCCATCAGAATCTCAACTTCAATGTCTCTCTCTGCCAAGGATGTGGAAGCCTGCTTCCACAACTAGACTGAGCCAGTTTAGGGGCAGGCTGAGGCAGACCTCTAAAATGAGAATGAAGCAGTCTTACCAGCTACCAGGAGGAAAGTCTATTCTTTTTCTCTTCTTCTTTTTTTTCTCTTTTTTATCAGTATCACAATGTGAACTAGTCTGAAGAATTCCCCGCTTCTACTGATTTTGTGATACCGGGCTTTCACCCTCTCTCAAGTGAGAATTTAAAGAACCATGTTCTGCAGATGGCTGGGAGAAGAGATGAGTTGTGCCATTTGAGCCTGAAATGTGTAGAGTAAAGGCTCTGGAAAACAATAACGAGAGATGGACCTCCAAAGCTTCTAAACAAAGCCAAGAAGCTGTGGTTCGTGGCATGGCTGCAGGCGGCCTTTTCTAGCCCCTAAAAGCCATATTCATGGCCTCCTGTCCTGCCTGCCAGTTGCTGGCAGCCAACCCCAGCTCACTTAATGGATTCCAATCAGACTGAAGTAAAAACTCCACCGAAAGACTTCCCAGCGACCCTGCTTGCCTCATTTTCTGACACCTTATCTCCCACCCAGGGTGAGCCTGCACGTGGGGTGGGGCATGCTTCCCCTTGAGCAGTGTGGCTTTTGCAGAAGAGCCTCTAAGATTCGAATACATCTTCTGCACTACAAGCTGTGTGGCTTTGGGCATATTGCTTAACCTTTCTGTGCCTTGGTATTTCACATCAATAAAAAAAAATAATAATAATACCTACTTCATAGGGTTACTGTGAGTACTAAATAAATTAAACCTAAAGCATTCAGAGGAGTATCTAATATGTAATAAATTGCTATAGCAATAACCACCACCATCATTTGTATCTAAACATCTTTCCACATTTGCAATTCTCTCCTCTCTCCAGCCTTCCTAAGACAGTGAAGATAAGGGAATTACTATTTATTGAACAATTATTATATACCAGAAAAAATGTATTTAATCATGTATTTATGACCGTAATTTCATTTAATCTCTCCAATAGTCATATAAAGTTGACATAATGGTACCCACCTTACAGATGAGGAAACTGAGGCTTGGGTTAAGAAACTTGTCCAAAGTCACAGCTGGAAAAGAGACTTAGCACTGACTCTGAAGTGTCTGTGTTCTTTCACTAGGGTGTGCGGCTTCTCCCCGGTCCTCCCAGAGCCAAACAGAGCAAGAGGAGGGGTGGCGGTGAAAGATGAGAGACCTCTTTGAACGATGAATCTTTCTGCCAAAAGAAAAGAGCAGCGAGGAGGGGCAGCATGGGAGAGGCAGGGGTGAGGGTGGGGGTGCTGCCAGACAGACTGCAGGATAGAACTGCTATTTCTGGCCCCTTGAAAGGTGGCCGTTTCTTATCTCTAATTCCCCAAAGATCTGCAGCTTTGTTATTTCATGGCCCAGAGAAGACAAACGTATCCCTCGTAAGCCTCTGTCTATGGGCTTCATCTCTGCCCTCCCCACACACCAGGCCCCCGTTGCACCTTCCCAAAGATCCTCAAAGAATGTTCTGCCCCTTCCAACCTTCCTCCCCCCTGGAGACACACACCCATCCGCATTTAACGGACATGCCTAAGTTTCAAAACGAAGCAACCCAACCATCGGAAACCTCTTTGAAATGTCCCTGTGGACGTGTGTGCTGCCAAGTTCACCCAGCTTCCTGCCACGAGAGCTGCAAGTCAGGAGGACTGGATTCCAGTCCTGGCTGTCATTAGCTACTGAGTCCAGATCCGCCCCTCAAGCTTGAGGAGATTCCTCCTCACGGTGCTCAGACACCCTGTAAAAGGGGAAGAGGGAATGATCCCCATGACCCTTCCAACTCTACCAAGCAAGTTCCAAATCTAACCTCTCCCCTGAGGTGTCCCAAATCTGCCCTGAAGTTCTGGAAAACTCAGCATGAAATACAATGTTATCACTATCAAATGATGCTGTTATTCTCACCTTTTCTTTCATTGCTGTTAAATGGACCAAATTTAATAAAGGCAAGAAATGGTTTGTCAATTCATCTCAAACATCCAAATAATTAATATTAGGTAAATGCCACTGAGCTATGGAGAGACAGCAACCAAGTTTCAAATGCTTCACTTTCATGGATAATACAAACCAAAACTCTTGTCCTGAAAATACAATAAGCAGAAAACCAAGATAAAGGGAGGGGAGGTTTTGTGTCAAAAGAGGAAATGAGAAGACATATGTGAAAATGCTCGAAAACCACCAACAGTAAATAAATGATCGCCTGATGCATGGTGACAACAGGAACAGTGGTTGTGCGGGCAATACTTGTTCCTCACGCTTTGATTATCATTATTCCTAAGTTGTGTGGGACAGAAGTTAAGAACATTCTCTCTCCCAGAAGGGGCAGGAAGAGAGCAGACCACTGCGGGGGACTACTCTGCCCCAGGCCCTGTGACCGGCACTTCCATATTTTACCTCACGGACTCCTTGCCCCGAGCCTATGGAAAAGTACCTCTGCTACAGATCGAATGCTTGTGTCCCCCTCAAATTCATATGATGAGATCCTAAGCCCCAAGATGATGGTATTTGAAGGTTGGGCCTCTGAGAGGTAATTAGGGTGTGAGAGTGGAGCCTTCATGAATGGGCTTAGTGCCCTCATAAAAGACACCCACAGAGCTCCCTCGCCCTTCTGCCATGTGAGGACGCAGCAGAAAAACTCCATCTGTAAACCAGGGAGATGGCCCTCACCAGACACCTAATCCACTGGTGCCTGAATCTTGGACTTTCCAGCCTCCAGAACTGTGAGAATTAAATGTCTGTTGTTTGTAAGCCACCCAGTCCCTGGTATTTTGTTAAAGTCACCTGAATGAATTAAAATAACTCTGTCTTTAGTTTTCAGAACGAGAATCTCAAATCTGTAAAAGAGAGACATCGGTTATTCTTGCTGCCCAATGTCCATTCATCACTCTTAGTTGAATAGAAGCCATGCGCAATGGGCACTGTTGACTTTATTTCTCCGGCTCAAAGGGTAGAAAATTATGATCCCACTGAGACATCAGCACCTTGACCTTCATCAGCCAGAGAGCCAGCTTCAGGAACAGCTTGATCCTTCTTTTCAAGTAAAACGGGTCTGTTCTCCTTGGCGCTGGCTTCCATTCCAAGCAGCGGTCCCCTCGTGGTAGCAAAGATGGCCACCAGCAGCTGCAAGCACATATCTTAGCAGCCTATCAACACTTACAGATTTTAAGTACTTGCTCTAGCAAATGCCCTGGGCTGATTCTGATTTGACCTACTTTAGTTCAAATATTCTCCTTAGAATCTATAGGGATGCCTCACTAAACTAGAGTTTCAGATGAACAACAACTTTAAGTATGTTCCAAGAAATATTTGAGATGTTTACACTAAAAAATCATAATTGTTTATCTGAAGATCAAATGTACCAGGCACCCCATTTTGTTTTAGCTGGTTGTTGGTGTTGTTGCTTTGTTAATTCTGGCACCCCTAAGAGCCAATCATTGTGGCCAAGAGGGATGGAACAGAAGACTCTTGGCCAGAAATGGTGTGTGCCCCTCGCACAGCATGTAAGGAAGAAAGTGGGGTCAACTTTATCTAAGCCACATGAACAGGAATGGAGAGAAGGGTAGCTCCCCAAAATAAAATGAGGTACCCCTTCTAGGAGAGAGAGAATGGCTGTTTTGCAGCCAAAAACAACAGATGTACACTAGCATCCAAGCGGGTGCTTCTAAGGAAGAGGAGCATATGTTTTTGGTGGGGGAGGGGCCTGCGGGCCAGCTAAGTGGGAAAAAGAGAAAGCCTGAAAGACTCTTTCTCAACCTTCCAAGTCTGTGTTTTTACCCACACACACTTGCCAGATTGCTCTAAAAAAGCAACAGCTGTGGAAACTGACAGTTTACAGTTGTGATAAATCGCATTAGTAAAGTATTTCAATTAAAGTCATATCTAACTGAAAAACAAGGAGTCATGTCCGAACAAATAATTAGTGCTTCAATTTGTGGAGCCTTCAAATGGAAGATTTCATCACTAACGACTCCCCTCCCCGCCACTGTTTTGCTTTTCTTCCGAGAAGAGAATACCTCATAGATTGGTGTGGGGACAGTTCATTGTTTCAGCTGGGGAAGAGGCAATTAATAAAGACATATGCAGAAAACAAAACCTGCAACAAGGCCTTTACTTCATTCCTTCAAGCTATTTCTTAACAACTTAAATCCAAACTTGGTTTCAGATTTGCCTGTAATTTCCCTTATTGTGTATCGGGCCAGCGGGCATTGACAAACCTTCCTGTGGGGTCTGCCTGTCCAGCCCCATCAGTGGGGTGGCTGGGCCCCACAGGGCTGTGCTCTGTTCCAAAGCCGATTCATCTACATCTGTAACATTTTAAAAAGAACTCATGGGTATGTCTTCCCCAACAGATTCTTTTTCCTCCGTTTAGAAAGTCATTCGCCTGCACAAAATGAATGGCCTGAAGAAATCACTGAGCCTCTTTTTCTCCCAGGGGCAGGGCCAGCACAGCCCCCAGACTGCAGGGGCCCTGGGTTCCACAAAGGGCTTCAGGCCTCACTTCCCCTCCCCTCCCATCTGCCTCTCCTCCCAAAGAAATCACATCCTTTCCTCTAAATTCCCCACTTCAGCTTGATTTTCAGCAGATCCTTTACCCTGCCAGTTAGTAATTCAGGACTAATTAGGTGATTGCTTTCATTTCAGGGTAGCAGTCGGGCAGGGGGATGAAATGGCATTGCCCCTATTCTTGTTGGAAAAATAAATTATGCCCATTGTTATTTAAGATCTTATTTTTCCCCCAATCAAGCAAATTAGCAGCTTGGTTCATTTTCCCAGCATTCACTCCTGAGCAGACTGCAGCCCTGGAATGTGGCTTAGAGCTGTGTGGTCAGTACAATTGTTTGGGGCTGTTTGTGCCAACAATGAGAGGAGCCGTCTGCCTCCTAAAGACGAGTGGCACTTGTCTTGCTTAAGCCAAAGAGCCGCAGCGAGCCGCTGCCTTCAGGCCAGGCTTCTGAGGAAGACGTACACCGCCATCTAGTGGAGATGGAGGCTCAGTGCAATGCGCTCTTTTCCCAGCTTTTGCTTCTGCCCAGTAAGGGCAAGCAATAGATTACCAAACATAGGGAAGATTCTTTTATCTCAGGAGTGAGGAAAGGTTTGCTCCCCGTGGCTATAATGAAAGTGCAGCTCGATGCTTGCATAACGTCTCTTTCGTGGATAACTCTCCTTGGTCCTGATTTTCAGGTCCAAGATGAGATTGTCGCTGTCTGAGGCTGGGTAGTAGTGTGGGTGGAGGCGTCAGCACCTTCAGGCAACAGGCCTCTTCATCTCTACAGCCTCTCTCTCTATCACCTCTCGTCTCAGCCACAGCAAGCCCGATTCCAAAGTGCATAAGATAGAAGCATTCAAAAGCGAGCACGCTCCCCCAGGGGCACTGCCACTTCCGAATGGAAGCCAGAAACGTAACCAAAACAAAGCCCTAAGACTTCTTCCAGGCTTGGTGTTGAAGGGAGTTCCCACTCTCCCACGTATGCATTAGTGTCATTTTCCTTTCCACTCAGTCTACCTACAGAAAGAGCTACATTTGTCGCCCATTTCACCACAGGAACCATGGTTTTCTTTGGCATAAAAGGGATAATATGGAGGAGAGAAAAAAATCCCAGTGTGGAAGGGTTTGGGGCAGTGATTCTCCACCTTTGGTGATTTTGTCCCCAGGAGACATTGGGTACTGTCTTGGAACATTTGGGTTTGTCACTAGTCGGGGGGTTGCTAAACATCCTACAATGCACAGGACAGCACCTCACAACAAAGAATTATCCAATCCAAAATGTCACTAGTGCTGAGGCTGAGGAAGTCTGGGTTAGAATAACAAAGACTGCCCTCCAGTAATCAGGTTATGATAACACTGAGTGTCCTCGAAGGAGCCACACTGCAGAGACTGGAGAATTCATCCTCTCCCAAGTCAGTATTTACTACCTTTTTTCTTCTTTTGACTCTTCCATTTTAAGCATAATTTAGCTGTCTTTTTCCCCCCACCCCGTGCACTGCTGGGAAGAGAAAGGATTAGAAAGGGGGAGGAGGCCCGCAACAGAAAAGAAAGATTAGAAGCATGACCTGTTTCTCCTGGAGAAGCTAGCACATTCCTCTCTCAGATGTGCTTTGTGACCGAGCAGGGTACAATTAAAAGCACAATAATTTGCTTGTTATTCAAGTCAGGCATTAGTCCCAGTAATGGCGTGCTTGGTGGAGAGATGGATTTCCTTGTTAGGAGCTAAGCACAGGATTAACTGAATTCTCCATGGAGAAATCTTGATTTGTTCAAGGTCTTTCATGTTTTCTACAGAGAAGGGATTATGTCTTCTTAAAGAGGGGCCTTGCTTAAAAAGCTACAAAGTATAAGAAAAGGATTTAGGGCAGAGGGGCCTGTGGTTAAGTAGCTGAGGGGTACAGGGAATTTTAGAGCAAAGGATTATTTAAAGCCATAAAGTTCAAAAAATAATTGGTTTAGCACTACTGGGTCAGTGCTGGCGAGTACACTGTAAAGGCAGTTAAGCATGAGCTAATATTCATTTTACTTTGGCTAATTATTGCATGAATCCAGTAGAGAGGGGGGAAAGAGAGCATGCCCCCTCCCTGGAAATCAGGGTGTGCGTTGTTTTGGGTTTCTTCGCCTTATAGGCACATCTGTTTGTTGGGGTACCAAGAATCCAGGTATCACAAGGGCCTTATTAGTTAAAACGCAGGAAAATTATTCTCCCAAAGCACAAGAGTGCATGCTCTGCCATCACAGTGACCATGCAGAAGCCACTACTTATTTTAACTCTATCGATATCATTAGCCAGAGAGAATATAAAGAAAAAAATCCTGGCTTCACCAGTGTCCTGCTAAGCCTAGGTAAGAGGCTCTTGACTGCGGGCAACTTAGCCCCGCACCCCCTATACCCCCACCCCTCCAGCCCCGCCCCCAGAGGACATATAACAATGTCAGGAGACATTTCTGGTTGTCACATCTGAAGGTGCTCCCGGAATCCAGTGAGTAAAGGCCAGGGATGCTGCTAAATATCCTACAACGCCAAGTAGAGCCCCCACAACAAAGAACTGTACAACCCGTGATGACCCCCCCGCCCCCCCACCACCACCACCACCCGGTTCCAAGGGGAAGAAATCATGGTTTAGACTGGCGTTTTCTCTCCTTGGGCTGATAAAGATTTTTGGAATCCCCCCTTTCTCCAATCTATAATTGACAAGTAATCAGATGACCATATTAAATGTTAACTAACACACTTTTCTTCACCCTTTTCTTCACTGAATGTTTTCACAATTCGGGAAATAAAGGGACCCTGTAGAGAGGACCCTGCCCAGGCAGAGCTACACAGCTCTGTCCAAGGCTCAGGCTACTGCCTGATGCTCCTTCCACACTCTGCACACACTTAGGAGAGATGAAAGTCAGCATCTCTGAAATCTCCACAGGTTCAGAGTTTTGTGGACTTTCATTCCTTTTTCTGAGATCACTCTTCCTTCCCTGCATGAAGTACATTCAGTTAAGTCATTTGTCCTGCAGCTTTGAAGGACTGAAGAGCCGGCAGCTACAAGGTACCATTTTCTCACCTGTGAACAATGACTCATCCTGAAAGAGGTTAACACCCTGGATGGGAGCTTCCATGGTGTCGGTGGTCAAAAGCACGGGGCTGTGAATCAGGAGTCTTCCAAGGCATGGCCATCAGCTCCCCGCGAGAGCCTCAGGGATGCACTTGACCTCCATTTACAAGAGCTAGGGAAGACTGAGTGATGCAAAAGGGAAGTTTGAAGGCCTGGAGGGGAGGAGGTGGTCACACTCAAACTAAATCCTACTCTAGCACCCTGCAGGACAGAAACAGAAGAATCCAGGTAACGAAAATCAGCTCTTAGGTCTCACTGGCCCTGCTTGCCCCTTATCTGCACCCTTTCCAAACTCATCTTTCTGCTTTGCCCCAACTTCCTTTCAATCTAGTCTCTGTGGTACAGGGGCCAAAGGGACCCTCATAAATTCCAAGTCAGATCATGTCACCCCTGAGGTCCAAACCCTTCAAAATTTCCCAAAACCAGGATCATGTATTATGCATTTTTCTACCAAATATGTAAATAAATATTTAACTAGCCTGTCAGCTCCACAATTTCTTGGATATAACTGCTACAGCAAAGTTAAGGTGGGCAGCGCCATGATAGTCCACCCCACACACAGCAATACTCAAAGTCTGCACAGGCTGTGAAGGTTTCAAACCCTCAGTAATTGTCCCTTCCACCTGAACAGTCCAGAAGTATTGATGACACAGATAAAATAGATTGCTGGTGTGGATTCTCAAAGACTAAATCCTCATGTGCCTTGCTGAAAAGTCCTTAGCAGTGCATCAAAGCATCGCTTCTGATAAAATGTGAATAACATTTTTTAATGTTAATGTGATAAGGGATTGACTGCAGTTTGGGAAACCCCACACTTAATTTCTCAGTTTCTTCCACCTCTAACAGTCCTTGCATATGACATGCATATGCGAAAGTCAGTGTGCTCCTTGCACGTAAGTCTTAATAGCTAACCCTTAATAGTGCTGGTCTCATTAAAGACAGAGTTCCAGAGGGGAAATTTGGAGCAGGCTCTTTTTTCTCTAAATGAATGAACCTTTACTCAAAGAACACAGGCTTACATATATAGATTTAAACACACACATACAGAAAAGTATTGTTTACAGCCTGACGCTAAGCCCGAGTGGCAGACTCTTAGCCATTTGAGATTTTAGGCACCAGTGGTTTCAATCACCACTTCCACCTCTCTGCTAAATTCCTCTGAAGTACTGACTCTACCTTGCAGTGGTGATAGCCAAAAGAAAAACCCCAGAACACATGGGTGGTTGGGGGAGAGACTTACACCAAAGCACAAGCCATTTTTCTCACCATTCATTAGATATGTTGTCAGATGGGAGGAATCCAGGCCCAGAGTGACACATGCCCAAGATTTAAGCAACTCGGCTTCAGTTTAAATAGAGACTAAATCCTAACATTCTTGGGGCTTTTAACTACCTATTCCATCCGTACTGCTAACCCAGGCCCAATTCAGTCTGTATAAGTCACGCTGCTTCTGCCCTGGTAGCGATGTTGTTCACTCATTCACTCACATATATTTATCTATTACATGTGTGTCGAGCACTGAAGATAGAGCTGAAAACAATAGAGTTGAGGTGTCTAACTAGGCGGAGAACATGAAACACTTAAAATCCAAACATTACGTGTAGAACTAAGTACAAAAGACAAAAACTACCAGAGCAATTTAGAGGTTGACTGGAAAAATGAGAAGAGACTTCACAGATAAAGTGAGGCTTAGAATGAACCTAAAGAATAGATGGGGTTTAAACAGTCAGCACAGAAACCAGAGAAATTTCCAACTGAGCCAAGAAAGGAGTGGCATTATATTTGGGGGACAGGGAAGAGTCTGGGACAAGGGGTTTGTACTGGGAATTAGAGAATACACTGTAAGCAAGGTTCTGGAGGTGGCTTATAAAGCTCTTGAATGTCCAGCTAAAACATTTAAGCTTTTCTCTGTGGTACTGATGTGCTATAGGAGGATCTATTTCACTGTGAGGTAAGATGTAAGTGCTGCTTTAAGAATTTAATCAGACTAGAATGAACTGGAGGTTAGAATACTAGTGTATTACTGGATATGATACCACCGAAAAAAAAAAATATCCCAGTGTAAAATGGTGTATTGATCTGCTTGGGCTGCCGTAACAAAGTACCACAGACAGAGTGTCTTAGGCAACAGAAATTTACTTTTTTTACAGTTCTGGGCGCTTTAAGTAAAAAAATCAAGGTGCTGGCAGGGTTGGTTTCTTCTAAGGCCTCTCTTCCTGGCTTGCAGATGGCTGTCTCCTCTATGTCCTCTCACGGCTTTTCCCCTGTGCACACATGGACAGAGAGAGCGCATCGGTGTCTCTTCATCTTTTCATAAGGACACCTGTCCCATAGGATCAGGGCCCCACCTCATTTAACCTTAATAACCTCCTTAAAGGCCCTATCTCCAAACACAGTCCCATTGGGGTGAGGGCTTCAACATAAGAATGGAGGGGGTGGGCGCAAGGAATATGGTTCAATTCGTAATAAAGGGCATGAACTTGAACTAAAGTATTCACCATGGAAATACAAAGGAAAGAACAGACAAGAAAGACTTTGGAAGGACAAGTGGAAAATATGTATAAAGGGTAGAGAGGAATCAAAGACATCGCTAACATTGCTGACCCAAAACTGCGGGGTGGAGGTGCATCCCAGAACAGTCTCTTGCAGGGCTTAATATGCTGTTATCCCGCCCACACTCTCTCCTGCAGAGTGACTCACGCATTTTCCAAAGCAAGAGCAGCCCATTTTCATTATATGAGAATTGTTAGTACCAAATAGAAAGAGTTTTTAGGGTTGTGCAAGAGACTATAACTAGGGAGATGGGATGAAATTAAATGAAGGAGATTTAGACTTCAGCAAAAAAGACCATAATATTGAGCTCAGCTAGACAGGATAATATTCAGTTTCCCAAAGGACATAAGAGCTGCCACATTCATTCACAACCCAAAGCCAGTTTCAAAATTGCACAGAAGTATATTTGGCAAACCGCTGTCGAAGCCTCGAAGCCCTTTCCTTTGTCATCTCATTACTGAGGTACCTGAGGTCCGGTGTCACTGTCCAGACCATCATAACGTCCTATTTGCCCAGCTGTTGTGGTAGCTTTTTATCATTTTAACTAAAAGCTAATTCAATCAAAAACCTGAATATTGTTCACAAGCTGGCTTAGATTGTGTTCCCCAGGAGATGAGGACCCATGCGCACGTGGTTTAATAAATACGTGCTCTCAGGGAAGACTGGCCAGGGAATGAAGGAAGCGGGACACAGAGGGGAGGAAGCCGTGCCACGGAAAATGCCTGGCAGAGGGCAGCTTCCACCAGCCCCTCCAGACGCTCTGATGTGTGTGTGTGTGTGTGTGTGTGTGTGTGTGTGTGTGATGCCTCAGCTGGAGCAAAGGAGCCGGGCACTCTGACTTCCTCATCCTCCCATCATTGGTTAAGGGCTGTACCACAGTGGTTTCCAGGCACCACAGTGAATTCTCCAGGTACTTCGGCTTCTCCAGGTGTTCAGGAAATTTCCAGCAGCCCAAGTGCAGTTTTCCTATAAAGAGCCCCAGGTACCCACTGTTGGCAGTGAAAATACATCGAAACCAGTGGGAACGCAAAAACCATAAAAAGAAATTCAGGGAGATCTGGGCAAGAGTACACACCCTGATTCCATATTTCTACTAAAATACGTGCAGAAGGAAGAGCCGTGAATGTGCGGAAAGATTTAACTTTGTACGTTAGTTGCAGTGCTGTTTAAGATGGGTGTGTCACAGGAGGGTTGCGCTTCAAGTAACAGAAACCTCAACTCAACTGGATTCAGTAAAGAAGGGAGCCTGCTAGCTCACATCTGGAAAGATCCAGAAAGAGTTTGTTTCCAGCGCAGTTCTATCTGGGCTCCGCTTCATCTCCTCCCAGTTCTCTGGGCTCTGCTCTCCTCCGTGTGCTGACTTTGTCCTTTACTTGGCTTCCACATAACTTTCTTTTCTAATGGCTGCTAGTTTTATTTCTCTCTTGTGGTTTTTAACCCCTGACACCTCTCCTGATCTAGTTAAATTGCCAGATATTATTTGGGAATTGATGGGTTAGGCCTCTTTCCTAAGGTGTCTACTTTTTTTTTTTAAATCTCTTTCTCCAACCATAGAACACAAGTGCTGAGCTTCATTCCAATGGAATTCACTTAGGTTCCTTGTTCATTCCTAAACAAATCACTACTGCAACGAGCTTGGGGCTACATGGAATAGTTTAGGCCAAATGAGGCTAATTTAAATAGGGTGAAGGAGAGAGAAGGAAAATGCCTCCCAAACCACATAATTGATTAAACATGGACATGGGGAAGTACTAAATAGCCACCAAAGAAGGACAAAATTGAAGACAGCCTAAATATCTATAAATAGGGCATTGGTTTTACAAGTTAAAGTATTATCATTTGGTATAATGCTACACATCCATGAAACAATAAGAAAAGATGTTCAAAATGTGTATGATATGAAAAGAGTATATTATAAAACTCTTGGAAAGATATATACCCATTCATTAACAGCCTTTCTCCTAACTGATAAAAAAATATTCACACTCTTTATATCCTTCCTCCAAATAAAATCAGCACTGACCAAAGGGACTTCTCCACTAGGCACCAAAAATATTCACTATTTCAAAGAACTGCCAGTCCCTTTCTTTTCACCCCGGAAATTGTCCAGTGGACCCCTAATAAAGAGGACTATTAGTGACATGCATTCAATAAAAATTCTCCTTGAAGCCCCCAGGAGAGGTTCATGGCTAACAGCTGGTGCCGATCTTGTTGGAACATGAAGCCTCACTCCATTTCCATAGGTTATTTCATACTTTAATTATTGATGCCTGTGTGACAGAGAATTGATTCAATTGTCAGGGAACAGGCCCAAAGACATGCTAGGCTGTCTTTCCAATATCCCTATCAACAGTGGCCCCAATCCTCCCCTTGGAAAAGTAGCATTAAGGGAAAGATCAAAATACTGAATCTAGGTCCTTAGTGAACTGGAATTTAGATAAATAACTGTCACACCTCCACCCTCATAACCAGCACCAAATTTCTCAAAACCACTAGGAATAGTCCATTTTATCTATCTTACATTCATTTTCTATGAAGAAGCAGCCTTAAGTTTAGGCCATTATATTAAATTGCCCAGGCCATAAAAAATTCTAGAATTATGAGGACTAATGAAAAACATAAGGTTTTTCAGGGGACTGAAAATGTCACCAAATTTCTGTGGCTCTGACATCGACAGACTTCTTGGAAGATATTTTCATGATATAGGCCTGCACTGAGTGTTGTGGAGTTTTCTTTATATATGGCTACATTTGTGGGCTCATCCACTTCTGGACACATAGGAAGAATACTTCTCTATTTCTTTTACCTTTGAGTGGTGTGACTAGTTCTGCACAGTTGGCTGTGAGTGGCAGTGATGTGTGTCATTTCTGGGCTTAACAGCGAGACCCTGCCCCACCTGCACTGTCAACCACAGGGGGATGTGTTGAGATGGAGGTTCCACAAGGTGGAAGCCGCCTTTATCATCGAGCCAACCCTCAGAAGAGTCTCCCAGACCCAGAGCCAACATTAGGTGAATGAAAAATAAATGTTTGTGTTGCAAAGATATTTAAACCCTGTGTCAGTTGTTACAATGACACCTCTAACCTGCCTTGACTAATATAAGTGTTTACTATGGGTTGAGCATGGTGCTGAGTACTTCATATGCATTATCCCACTTACTCTTAAAAACATAAGATAGATTCCATTATGGTACCACTCAGTGATGAAAAAGCTTAAATAACTTATCCAAAATCACACAGCAACTAAGTGATGGAACCAGGATTAAATCAGGTTTGACTCCAAAACTTGCCTTCGTAACCACCACATTGCTAGTATGGAATGGAGTCAAGGAAAAAATAAAGAAGCCGAAGATAAGCTACAGAATAAAGAGCTGAGTCAAAAGAAGGCTAAAGGAAGAGAACAAGAAAGTCTTAAGGGCTAGAGTTGAGAAAGAAATTTGAAAATTAAAAGAAAAGTAGACACCTTAGGAAAGAGTTCTAATATATCAACTCCCAAAATAACATCTGGCAATTTAACTATACCAGGAGAAGTGTCAGGGGTTAAAAACCACAAATGAGAAACAAACTAGCAGTTAACTTAACTGCATTACATTTGTGTAAATGGAGCACATCACAATCAAGATGAGATTAGGAAAATTTTACCTGTTTTAATGCAAAAACAATTGTCTAGTTTCCTATTAGGTGAGAGGCTGAGTCATTTTTTTTCACAAAATAGTTTCCTTCAATGACAATTCAGATGCTAGTCTTCATTTAAAAAAAAAAAAAAAAGTCGGAATAATAAATTTTATTGGCCATTTATTTGTTTAGAAAATAATAGAACTTCGTGTTCCCTTAGTAAATCATAGAACACAAATTATTAATGTTGAAACAGAGTAATTATGAATTTTCTAAGATTCAAATATATATATTTTGCCACTTTTAAGAAATTTTTCACTATGTAATTATAAATAGGCATCTCCAGAATTTAATAAAAAACATATAACTAAATCCAAAATTTTAAGCAGTAAATCTGAAAGGCAATTCAGGAAATTAAAATTCACATTTTCTAATGACAGAAAACATCTACATATGTACATCTATATGTATATTTTATTATGCTTTGAGGAAATCTAATTGAAGAAATCAATATACCATATCTTAATATTTCCAAAGTTTAGCTCCTCCTAAATACTGACAATGAAAATACCAGTTTTAAGTTGACCAGAAACTATGAGTTTGCTTTAGAACTTATTGAATTGCTTTAATTTCTTAACTTGTCACAGTTTCAGAATCCACCTGGCTTCCATGCCTACATTTCATCTCTGGTTTCAATTTTTACTTTTATTTTTATTTTTTGGCTTATAGTCTTCACGCTTTTTCAGTTGGACTGGAGGCTGAATTTCAGCAGAGGACAGAGCCCCCCAGTAGAAGAGAGGAGGGTGCCACTTACGTTCCCTAGTGAGTTATGCCTCTAAACATATTTTTTAAATGCCTAAGAAATAAACAAGCAAAAAATCGAAAGTGGATTGTCACCAATGAGACAGTTGCAGAAAGCCACTTTCATTGAGCACAAGACTCTAAAATAATTCCCAACTTCATGTTTCATATAGTTGCCTTTTTATATAAAGCATTGAAAGCCAAAAGTAAATAAATAAATTTTGGAGTGGCAGGAGATCCACTAAAGAACAATGACTCGTCCACCCTCCTTCCCCACCTCTCTCCTACCCACTGTTGCCACGCTGGTTTGACTTCCCAGGGATCCCACCACACATGGAGCCAGCACTCATTCTCTCACCCCTTTGCAAAGGACCTTCCCCCTGATTCTTTCTCCTGTCCAGATTCTCCATATCCTTCAGAGCCC
>NW_011889054.1:1253796-1290922 GCF_000151845.1 Pteropus vampyrus | reverse complement strand
TGTTAGTTATGGGCAAACACTCAGCTAATCAGTTTGTGGCATTCCCTGGCTACAGTGACTTAGGTTTAGTTTAGTACAATCAAAGTGGAAACAAAGCTTTTGTTTAATAGTTTGGAGAGAAGATTTCTCTGTGTCTGGAAAGTCCAGTGCTATGAACTGAATGAACTGTTCCTCCCTCCCCAACTGATATGTTGAAGCCCTGACATCCAGTGTGGTATTGTTTGAAGACAGGGCCTTCATGAGGTAATTTGGTTTATATGAGGCCATGAAGGTGGGGCTCTCATGATGGGATTAGTGCCCTTATGAAAACAGACACAAGAGAGCTTGCTTCCTCTCTCTCTCCACCTACAGACGGCAAGGAAAGGCCATGTGAAGACACAGCAAGAAGGCAGTTGTCTGCAACCCAAGGAGTGAGCCTTCCCCAGATACCAACCCTGCTGTTACACTGATCTTGGACTTGCAGTTCCTAGAACTGTGAGAAAAAAAAATCTCATCATTTAAGCCACCCAGCCTGTGGTATTTTGTGATGGCATCTCAAACTAAGTTATCCAGTAAGTAGGTGTGAAGGCTAAAACGAGAGCAGCTATTTTACCCCCTGAAGAAAGCCTGCCTGGGGATGGAACTTTCTGGAGAAGAACAGACCTCCTGAGAGAAAGAAATGGAAACCCTCCTCTAATGGTGTCATACCTAATCCCACTTGCAGGTTAGGGTTCTTTCACTTGCAAATCAAATCCTACTAACAAGTAGGAATTCTATATACATAAGGATGGGGTTTAAAAGGGAATATGAAAACAGATTGAATTTTAAAGGTAGAAAGATTGGTGGTTTTTCTCTTTTATTTCAAAATCAGTTCACTTTTATTAAAGCCTTACAAAGGGTCAGTATATACATTATCTCATCTAATCTCCATTTTATAAGAAGGAAACCGTAGCCGCAATTTTAATGTTGTTTGTTCCACAAATAAAAAATTGCACAACAGTCTACAGCCATGCCACCCTGAACATGCCCGATCTTGTTTGATCTCGGAAGCTAAACAGAGTCAGGCCTGGTTAGTACTTGGATGGGAGACCGCCTAGGAAGACTAGGTGCTATAGGAGTAAAAAAAATAAATTTAAAAAAAATTGCACAACAATAACTGAATTGTTAAAAAGATTACTTTGTCTGCTTCTGGAATCCATTGTCCTACAGAATGTAACAGTACGAAGTTTGGTTAGTATGAAAGAATCGCTCTACACAAACGCATGAAGGGCAGATGGACAATCTCTTATCCAAACAAGTTTACAATCTCTTATCCAAACAAGCTGAGCCCAATACAAATATCATTTAATCTTGCCCTCTATTACAGTAACATCAATATGGTTCACAGATAAGATGACCACAACACAAGGGACATAGTAAGGTTTCAATAAATATTTGTTGAATTTTATGAACAACTATGCAGTTGATCTTTTGCAATGTACTTCATTCCTTTAATTGTGTTTATTCAAATATTTCTGCTGAGACAGTTTTAGTTTGAACATTCCGATATAGAAATGCTAAGAACTACACTTGCCTGGCCTCTCATAACTATATCTGAAAGTCCTTGATCTTTTTAAATGTTGTGCTACCTAGCTTCCACTTGCCTCTCCAGACTCACTCTCCACCCTCTCCATCCTGTGACCGGGATGGTCTACATTGACAGGCTTCCAGTTGGATTTGGATGAGGAAAAGGCCAGACAGCATACAGGAGACAGGAGAATGAGGTCAGAATATTTATCCCTCTGGCTTTCCCTCTGCAGGCTGATTGCCTCCTGTCATCAGCCACTTCCGTAAAACCTGCCCCATTTCCAGCAGTTCCCATCTCCACTGAGGGCAGTAGTTACAAACCCCCACAAGCACCCCACTGTTTCTAACCCCAGCATACATCACAATTGCCCGGAATTTTGCTCTACACATAGGTAAATAATCCCTTTATCAAATTCACTACAAATTATCCATTATGGCATGACATTTGATTTTTCCAGGACCCTGATTGATACAAACATGGACATGGTGCCCAGTCGATTTTGTAATGTAGCTTGAGATCATGAAAGATATAGAAGCTCTTTTAACAAAGTAAGAGCTAAAAGTCATGCAGTTGCAGGAAATGTGTCTCATATGTTGACTTAGTGGCAGGGTATTAAATCTTACGGTAGAGAGCTCTAAAGAAGTTTTCACATCTCCATAGAAACCAAAAAGAAAAAAAAATTGTTTTTAAATCACCACCTAGTGACCCAAAGGCCACCCTGACTTCTTTCTTCCTCTCCCTCACTCTTGGGATTCTAAGTCTCATACCCCTACCCAAAAGTGAAAATAGGTAGAGGAAATAGAACAGCTGTGACTGACGTCCTATTTTGTGGTCAAAGATGGAGGAATCTGGATAAAGCCACAGCTTGGGCACAGTAGGGAGGTTGTAAATTTAAGGGGAAGGGAAAGAATTAAAAGAACCTAGCCCTGAGGTTAGGGGGCAAGGGATGTGAAAAAGAGGAAGTGTGCCCATGATAGAACACCCACCATCACCTGAAAGAACCTCCATGTAGAGATGGCCTAATACAAAACCATCACAGATGGCTATGCAGCTCTTCTTCCATTAAGCTCCAAGGAGCAGAAAATGCTGTGTCATTCAGTGGAAAGGCCATATAAGCAGCAGCCCGGCCAATCCTCACTCAGATCCCAAGTTTTCACTCAGATCCCAAGTTTCCACTCGGTACCTAGGAATGATTAGCTAGACCAGATGTCATGCCCTACTTTTCAACCTCAAGCATCTATCATTTGGTTTCTATCACAATGAACATGAAAGAATATAGTGAACCTTTTGTGGAGATTGTGTGTACCCTCTACTTACTTCCAGTCTGCAAAAGGCTTGCAAGATTCATTCACATAACAAACAGAAAAGAAGGCTACTATAGGACTGGCCAGCAATGTACTCTCAAAAGTGGTTGGAATGTAATTTGAATTGTCTGCCATCATAAAAATCTGGATTTCCAGCTGCTTGCTTTTGAAAAAAATTCATAAGATCTGGCAACACTGGGTTTACATTCCCAAAAAGCCAATTCGCTGGGGTTGAATAACAGCGATGCCCTTTAGACCAGACCTTCTACCATCTGCCTCATTGACTTACATTAAATCCTGGCTTTCGGAAGCATCAGAGTAGGCCAAGCATGAAAACTCAGAGAATGAGTTCTTGACCTCCCCCTGTCCTTCCCCGGGGAAGGACAATAAGATTCTAGTTGTCACTGGATACAGCCACCTTTATGGTTCACTCTGATGAGGAGTGGAACTATTGAGACCCTTGAGGTTGAGGGACGATCTCCTCGATCATAGAAGTGGCATCAGCTCTACTGTCATCAACCAAACAGTAACTTTCCTGGATTATAGAAAGATTCTACAGAAAACTCTGTAGTTTAAATTCTATACTCTCTCCATCTCTCCATCCATTTAGAAAGTTCCAAATTTACATAGAGCCATTTATGAAAATGTATTAACTTTGAGGTGGCATGTTGTTTTAGGTTATACTCTGCACTAAAGTCAGACTGCACTAAAGTGGGTCTCTGACCACCCCACCTCCTCCTTCACCCTACCCCAAAACCATCCCAGCAGAAAGTTGAAAAAATGTGCCCTCACCAGCAGTTCAACCCTATTGCTTTGAGAGGTCCAGATTTGCCTCATATGAATCTGTCTTTGGAGATTTACACCTTGCTCCATTGGATCTTTAATGGGAATAGATCAGGAAAAGTGCAAGAGCCTTCCATGTAACAAATGAGAAGTTGTCTTTTTTAAACTGTCAATAATGCTACCATAATTAATAGAAAAATGAGTAGCTCTAATAAAGCCTTAGTTAACTTCTCAGCCAGATAGCCTCTGAAGTTGAGGGGAAATCTTTTAACATTTCAATCAGGCTAACATCAAGCGGTGAAGACATGCTTGGAGGCAGAGATCTAAGGTAAGGTAGGAAACTAGAATGAGAGAATATCGGCTTGGCAATAAGAACCAAAAAGAAGTTGAAAGGCACTTTAGGAATTCAGGGGCTCAGTTTCTTAAATATCATGGACTGTGAGAACTGGGCAAGACCTGAAATCTCATCTAACTCCTATTCAAATATGAAGAAATGGAACCCAAGGCCATTAAATAGTTTGGCCAGGATGTCTTGTTAATCTCTGCTCCCCTGCACTCAGCCCAGTGCCCGGCATGTAACAGCAGTTGATTAGATGTTTGGCTGGTTGAATGAACATATGGCAAAACCCGAACTGAAACTCAAGACAAGGGTTTCACAGCTAGTGTTTCCCAACCCCACTGACCATCAGAATGACCTAAGAAACTTTTTAAATAGATGCTTGGACCCCATCCCAGACTTCTTGAATCAAAGTCCTTGGATGTGGGAGCCTAGTGACGTTAATCTCCCCTCTGTTCATTTCGATGACTACCGGGGTTTAGGAACTACTGCCTTGAACAATGCCACCTCTTGACTCCTAACACAGTTAAACATTTGCCATTCATTTCACCATGTCAGATTGCTATAGACAAAGCCAAATTCCATTTTGGAGTTGGGAGGTGTCCACTGAAAATTTTTCTAAACATAACACACAATATACAGGGCAGTTGCCACTTTTAACCCAACTTGGATTAAAGGGTGAGTGTTGACTTTGAAACAATAGGATTCCATAGCACTGAAATGGCATAGGATTAATGAGCAAGAAAATATATATATATATATGTCATTATATAGGCCTTTATAATAAAACCTTTGTCACTCAGTCCAACAAAGAGGCGCCACATGGTCTGCATAGAGAGGTCCTGGCAAAGATCCTGGTTTAGTGGGGATATTATGGGCAAGGACTCAGAAAATAACATAACTGAATTAGGTCTTCATTAATACAACAAATAGTGTATTATTTTTTACTCAAAAGATAATAACCAAGTTTTATTTCAGTAACAACTGTGTGTGGTTTTTTGTTTCTCCCCCATTAAAATCTTTGTTTCACACGAGGTCTGGCATTCATCATGGACTTGTTCAGACCTATCTAGGATCTCCTGTGAACAGGGAAAGAAACTAAGCATGGGCCATGACAAATCAGAGGGTAATATGTTAACCAGACACCACTCTCAAAGGGACATTCCAAAGATAAATGCATTTATGCTCAAGGGGTTCTTTGAGCTCCCAAGAAAAAAGATGTGCTGTGCAGCTGGTCCTATTAATAACTTCTTTGGTTTTCATTTGTGCTCATATCCACGATAATACAAGAAGCTATGTAGCCTGCTTCGTTCATTCATTCATTCATTTACTTTAAATTTATTTATGAACTTAAATACTGGGCCCTCCCACTTTTTTCAAAATCCTTTAAAAAGGCAGGGAGAGAGAAAGCCAAATAAAACCTCTTTTTATCCTTGCTTAAATCTAAGTCTATGTAACCCCTTATAATTAGTATATTCTAAAATGTAACCCTTTTTCTGAGAATCTAATGTACAGCATGGTGACCGTAGTTAATAATATTGTATTGTATATTTGAAATTTGCTAAGAGAGTGTGGTTCACACCACAAAAAAAGGTAACTAGGTAAGGTGACAGATATGTTAATTAGCTCAATTGTGGTAATTATTTTACAATGTAAATGCATATCCAATTATGATGTTATACACCTTAAATATATACGACTTTTATTTGCCGATTATTTCTCAATAAATCTGGGGGAGGAGGGAGGCAAATCTTCAAGCAGAAAGAGACTGCTCTATCCTACAGGCACCATCAATAATCTCTCCCATTCCTGGCACTCGTGTCTCTCTCATGGCCACTGCCTACTAAAAGAACTCTACAAAGTCCAAACACAAGTTTTTAAATTAATCGGCCCTCTCAACTCCTGAAAGATGGGAAAGAAAAAGTGAAGGAAAGTGAGAGACTGTGGTGGTAAGAGTGGTGCTAAAGCAGAAACACAAACCGATAAGTGCAAGTAAGTTCGGAGCCGGGGCCACCATGGAGTCTTAAACCAGGCCCGCTGTGTTTTGATCTTGCAGAAGCACATATGGTCTTCCATTAGCAGGTCTCAGAGCAGTGGGCAACCTTACCGTACCATATGTGCTTATCGCAA
Organism: Pteropus vampyrus; assembly: GCF_000151845.1. Lineage (NCBI taxonomy): Eukaryota > Metazoa > Chordata > Mammalia > Chiroptera > Pteropodidae > Pteropus > Pteropus vampyrus. Next base: position 1,284,822 of record NW_011889054.1, on the reverse strand, counting down.
CAACGGGGCTGATTTATGTTAGTGAGCGCAAGGTTTTTGCTTTGTATTTCATCTCCTTGTTATTTCAAGATAAATGTAAGAGTAGATTTATTCTGCCATTACAGAGAGGCTTCCTAGAGTTTGTTTGTTTAAAGTTGATAGTTTCCAGTAGGGTAAAGTAGATCTGTTTCCTACAAAAATTTGGTGAAAGCTAGGAGTTTCTTCTCCTTCTCCTGTAAAAAGAAAGCAGATTAACTCTCATCCCCACCCCCACTCGAAGCTCATTCTAGAACCACGGACAAAGAACCAAGGCAAGAATATTATACAGAATAGTCACATTGTACGTTTAATGCTTACGTGTAGCCTCTCTTGTTTCTTCTACTTCTTGTCTCACCCTGAGGAGTAACTGGCCAGGGGTGAATGACTTCACAAGGCCAATCAGGGAAATTCCAAGGATGTCAAATAACTAGGTAGAAATTTTTGAAATGACAGGCAAGCTCTGCTACTTCATCTCCCTAAAAGATTCTAAGGTTCTCCCTCGCTAGCCAATAATCAATTGTCTAGTAGTGCAATCAAAATGGGTCAAAAGGAAAATGAAAATAGAGATTTTAATACTAGCACACAGAGATAGAAGATATTATTGCTTGTCAGATGTGCAAACAACATGTCAAGAAACCACCACCAGGACCAGATTCAGTCACCTTTGGTCCTTTAAGACTAGAAAACCATTTATCCTACACTTCTATCCCACTATATGTCACCCACCATTTCTGAACCCCAACCAACCAGTACCTTCCTACAGTCCCAATTGTCCCAAAATTGATATTTTAACAGCCTAAAATATCAATTGCCTTTCCAATGCAGGTCTCTAAAACTCTTTTATCACATCGCCTACCTTCTCTAATTAACAGACATCAAATAGATGTGAACATTCTAACTATTAAACTAACAGACTCTGAGGTATAAGTGACTGGTAGCCATTCTGGAGCTAGTCTCCAATGTGGACTGTTAGTAATAAGAATAAATTTCTGATTGGTAAAAAGACAAAAAGTGAGACAAGGGGAGAAGAATCTTTTCAGGTTGTGGGAAAGAAGCACATTTTTAGACTGGACTCTAAATTTTATCAGACTATCTCTACCTCCTGCCTCTCTGTTCCTCATTATTCTTTCCTAAAAGATCAGGAGTGGGAGAGAGCTCTCAGAAATAAAGTCAAAAGCAATGATTCAACATTTGGAAGAGACTTTATCATTTCGCTAACAAAGTTCCTTGCCTTACAATAGAAAATAAAGTTCTCTTTCCCTAGTCTACCTCTCTTTAAAATTAAAACAAGCATCCCAAAAAGCAAAATAAGGTGTTTGAAAACACATGTGTTGTAAAGAAGTCACAAGTACAGATTTAGACTCAGGCTGACTTAAGTTCAATTTTAGGCTCTGTCATTTACAATTCGTGTGATTTAGAGTATTTACTACCCCTCTAGATTTCAGTTCTCTCATCTTTAAAGTGAGATTATTCATACCTATGCCATTGATAGGATTCAATGAGATAAAGTCTATAGACACTTAGCAAAGTGCCTGGCATATCGTGGGCACTCAGTAGCAATCCATTGTTGTTTTGTGGTTAAGGGTGGTGTTTATGGACACAGGCCATTCTACCACATTTAACATTAATTAAGAGAGGCATGGTGTCTTATCTCTTTCTTCCATACCACAGTGCCATACGCAGAGTGCATATACAATAAATACTCCGAGTTGAGTAGAAAGCACAGTGGGCACAGTTAATTAAGTCACTCAGCAAGTATCTATTAGACTCATACTATGTCCCACAGACCACCTTAAACTCTGGAGATAGGGCTGTGAAAAAAAACTGATTAAACTCCCTGTTTCTGTAGAGTTATCACTCTAGTGCTAAAAGGTAGGTAATCAACAAGTAAATAAGTTACAGGACTTCAGATGACAATATGACTATATGAACGTTAAACATTAGAGAGAATTGAGGAGTGCAAAATGATGGGGTAAGGAGCAACTTTGTATAGGATCATTAATAAAGTCAAAGAATTGATATTAAATCTGAGAATTGGATGATTAAACAAAAAGTGTTAATCATGAGAAAATTTAGAGAAAGTATTCTGAGCAGCAAGTATAAAACCTAAGGTCAGGTACAAGCTTTTAGTATTTGAGGAACAGAAAAGAAGCCAATATTGCTAAAGCATAGTGAATATGTGGGAGAGAGTATAATATGAGGAACGGGAAGAGTAAAACCAAGGACATAGGCTAGGGAATGCTAGAGTAGTTTGAATTTTATTCTAATTATGATAAGAAGGCATCGAAAAGTTTTAAATAGCTTCTCAGAAAAGATGCTTGCTTGGTAAGTAATTATATGATGGCGCAAATGAGGCTATTCTGGCTCTTGTGTAATTGTTTGATGCTAATATAGCATGCAAGATTGTCAAAGCAACCAGGTACTACCTCTATGGTTGATATTCAGAGTTGTTGTATCCAAGGAATGTATTTCCTCAATTAAGGGGAAAAAAATCAGGACTTGCTTTTAACTTCAGGGAATAGAAAATTAGATCAAAATCTATCAATTCATTCAATGGAAAAAGACTATAAAGATTTAAGGGGTATGGTGGGGAAACTTGTTTTGAATCCCTTTTCAATCAGAAACATTAAAAAATATTAGCTCTGTAGGAGACCATTTTTCTTTCTCTGTGCATTAAAATTCAAATACCATTTTATTGGGTTCACATCCTAATCTCCAGAAAGTAAAATTTTATAAGGATTAATATAAACCTACCTAACCCAGAAAAACAAAAAAATTCTTGGGAATGAGAATGTGCTATACTATTATTGTATCATTCCATGTCTTGTCAGGAAAACAAAAACCACTCTAGGTATTTTCGTCAGAGAGAATTTAATACAGGAAATAAAAAAATCTTGAAAGAGTTGGCAGAAAAAAAAAGGGAACAGGTGAACTTAACCAGAGGCTAGCAATTGTAAGAAGCTGCTCCCATCCCTGGTGCTAGAGAAGCAGAAAGGAAAATGTTTCTCAGAGTCTCTGATCTCTACACCATTGCCAGAGCCCCCATTGCTGGTGTTATTGGAACCACAGCCATGGTTTCTTTGCAGAAAGTCTGGAGCCTAAAGTTGTCCATAGCAGCCATTATTGCTACTGGAGCCGGAATCCATAGATGCTTTGTTGCTGAAGTTCCCACTGCCTGGGCGGGATGCCAGGAGTCTAAACTTGCCTACCACCACTACTGCCTTTTTCAGAAGCATAGAAAACATTGTCTCCCACCAGTATCTCCCATTTGCACAAGGTAACTAGAAGCCATTGGGCGAGGGAATTTTAGAAATGTAGTTTGCAGACTTCTAGCCCCCCAGCAATACACAGAGCCCGGAAGAGTGGAAATGAGGCCAGGAGCCAACAATCAGATAATTAGCAATTCTCCTCTTAGTTTTCACTGTTAAAAGTCCTAAAAAATCAAGGTAAATCAGGGCTTCCTAGAGACATTCTGGAAAATATTTGGGACTAAAGAGAAGAAAAGAGAGAATCTGAAAATCCAGCAAATGGAGGAGGATAAGCTCATGAGACAAGAAACAACTTCGTACTTCCTTTGCATCCTATCTCCTTTCTCAAGCTACTTTCCTATACCAATCAATCAATTTTCAAAAAAAAAAAAAACAGCCAAGCCTCATTTATTCTAAAGTGTAAATGACTGATAATAGTTTCAAGAACAACCAGTATAATAGGCAGAAGAAATTTAGGAATAACATCAACAAAAGCCATTTTTTAAATAAATAATCTTTAAGATGTTCTATATGTCAGGATATAAAATCTTGTCCTCCAGCTCGCGCAATCTAAGGGAAGAAACACGGTTCAAATAAACAAAATGCCATGTGGAAGATATAAGAGATAGGTACAAAGGGATAGTAGCACAACGAAAGCTGATTTATAACAGAGTTTCGCAACCTCAGCACTATTAGACCAGATAATCCTTTTGGGGGGTTGCGGGGGGGGGTCTGTCCTATGTATTATGTTTAACAAACATCCAGCAGCATCCCCAAATTGTGACAACCAAGAATTTCTCCAGGCATTGCCAATTGTTTCCCAGGAAGCAAGATGTAGACTCTTTTTAAAAACTTACATGGAGAATTAGAGTATATGTAGAAAAGAAAGAAGGGAGAGATTCCAGGCAGGAAAAAAAAACCATCATGTGCAAAGGCATGAAGGCATACAACAGCAATGAGGCTGGAGCCAGGGTGTGAGGGGAATGGAGGGATGAAGCTGAGAGGCAGGAAGTACTTACTATGCTAGGCTAAAAGTCTGAACTTTAATCTCTAGACAATGGGGAGCCATGGAAGGATTCTGAGTAGGACAGTGATTTATTCAAATTTGCATGTTGGAAGCATTTCTTCGTGTCTGTGTGGATAACAGAATAAGGGTAGAGGAGATGCAGTGAGGGGATCCCAGTTGTCTAACTATTTGCCGTTATCCTGACCAGATAATAAGAATCGACACGAAGACTCTGAGAAAAGGTGAGGAAAGGTGAGAGATACTTAGAGGGAATCAATGTAGTTTAGTGAATAAAGGAACGTGGAAACAAGGAAGAGGAGGAGTGGAAGAACTGTAGGTTGAAACAATGGGAAAATGGAGCAGGCTGAGAAATGGGTCCTGCTTTGGATATGTGAAGTTTGAGTTGTCTGTGGGATATCCAGCCCAGGATGTCTAGTAGCCGTTATATAACCCTTTTGCTCAGGAAAGAGTTCTGGGCTAGATCTGCACTGGGACTCTTCAGAATAGGTAGCAATCGACATGCTTATGCATTGCATCAGGACCAGAAAACAGACAGCATGAGAAAAGACCTAAGAGCTGATTTCAGGGAATGTTAATATTTGGGAAAGGGAGAGGTCAAGGAAGAAGAAAAACAGGCCGATTCTGAAAAGAAACAGAAGGACAGAAGAAATAAGAGCTGGTAAAATACCAGCAGCTAAAGAAAGAGAAAGTTTGAGAGGGAAGGTGTAGTTAACAGTGCAGAAACCAAGCAAGACAAGGACTGAAAAGTAACCTTTAAGTGCTATGGTCAGAAGCCTCTGATAATCTTTGCCAAGGTGATGGCAGGAAGGGCCAAGAATCTGAATGCAACCAGCAGGACAGTAGAAGGAAAAAAAAAGAGTAGAAAGGGAGACTATGGATTTTATACATACAGACAACTCTTTCAAAACGCACAGCACTGTTATTTTAATGATGAGATTGGACATGTTTGCAAGGCTGCAAGAACAGGCTCAGAGAGGGATGATTAGTAATGGTCAGACCTTTAGGGAAAGAGTGAAAATGAAGGATGCAGCTACTGGGAGGACCAATCTGAAAGGAGGAAAAGACATTTCTGACACAGACAGAGGTTTGAAGGAGACATGTTCAGGTGACAGAGAATGCTCATGCCTCTGAGAAATAGAAGGCAAGGCCACCTGCTAAGGATTAGATCAAATAGGCCTTTTGAGAGAAAGAGCCAGATGGGGGCATTTCAGGAGGGAGTAAACAGTTCTACTAACTACCACAGGAAGTCGGAGAGAAATAAGCACACAGTAAGGCTGACAGCCAGCTTTGAGGACCCAACTGAGACCTGAACCCACTTGCTTTCAGAGGCGCCACTTTGTAGGGATGTGCAATTTTTTTTGGACTGCATTCAGCAGCTCGACTTGGGAAAAGACTGAGTCTGAATGAACCCTGACTGCGTTGTCCAATAAAATAGGGTGGGAATGATGTTGAGTGAGCTTCTAGGCAGGTCTTTAGACATTGGCAGCTTCTACTTCTGCTTTTAGGATACTCACTATTGGAGCCCTGAGCCACCATGTAAGTAGTTTAACCACCCTACTGGAGGGACCACATGAAGGGGCCAAGACCGCACAGACCCTTCCATCAAGGTGCCCGTCATGTGCACAAAGCCAGCTTGGACCCCTCAGACCACTTGAGCACTGAGTGACCCTGTTCACACAATGTGGAGCCCCTGAGACCTGCCCAACTTCCAGACCCACAGAATCAGGATGGAAATGAGGGAAAGTGGTTTCACTCCAGTTGGAGACTTCAAAAGTGGAACTGTCCCAAGTTTGGCATAAGCCAGGGTCTCACCCTGGGAGTGGGCTGCCAAGGCTAGGTAGTGGTGAATGAAGATCCTGGCAATATTATAAATGTGGGGGAGAAAAATTAAAAGACTGAGGTAAAAGAAAAAAAATTACCCAGGTTCAAATTATTGCTAATCATCCATGGCTGTTATTCTTAAAAAAAAAAAAAAAAAAGGATTCAAGGAGGAAAATTGTTCACCAGCAGTCACCTCACCTGCCACTGTGATGCTTGGTGACACGTAATTAGAAAACAAATGACAGATTGGTTTAATAATATTCATTAGCAACTAATGAAACTGACAGTGTTTCCTGCTGAAAGCAATTTGAACTGTTAGTTGATTTTAAGCAAATTCTGCTCCTCTCCTTCATCCTTCCTCTTCACCCTCTCCTCCTCCATCTGCTTTTCAGCTAGAGGCTCGAGGTTATTGCGGGGAGAGGATTGCAAATGGGTCACAAAATGGGGCACAACGGCTGAGATGGTTGAGAGGACAAAAAGAACAAGAAGAGACAAATCAGAACGGGAGAGAAGTTCCTGGGTGTCCAGGGAGGAGGAGAGAGATCAAGGAAGGGGTGACTGTAACCTTTCCCTATCAGCTGCCTTCAGACCTCTAACCGCTGTCAAAAACAACGAAATTTCCATTTGCCTCGGGGAGGAAATGGTTAACAGAAGGAGGAGGGGGGAAAAAAGCAGTGCTTCCTTTCAGGCATTGTTGTTCTTTTCTTTTTCCTTAAAAAAAAAAAAAAAATTATCCTAAGTAAGAATTTTAACGATATGCAGAAATCATAGCTGTCTTGCTGAATCGCTGCAGGACTGACCCCCCTTGACAGTTCTTAAATTATTCAGCTATCAAGGGCCTGCTAAACATTAAATTAAGCATCCTCTCTCCCCTGTCCTAAACCATTAAGTTATGCAAATGCACAGATAATGGGGCATATGACAGCTGGAGGCATTAATCACGCAGCTCTGTCTCTGGGCTGTTGTTATGTAGAAACTGCATCTGCCAACAGACGGAACAGCCACAATTAGATCTCACTTAATGGAATGAGGAGACACTACCTAGCCCTCCACACTCGTGTTAGGTTGTAGACCTGGGAGTGAATAAGGCACTGGGGAGATCTGCCTGCTCTCATCCTCCCTCTCCCCCGCCTCTCTCTTTTTAATATCTGCTCCTCCAATTGAAATGAAAAATTACCTGTAATTGTTACCATTTGCAAACAAAACCTGTCAGAAGACAAACCTGCTGTTTACAATGGATGTTTTTGTTGTTCCCCGGTAAGGTTCTTTGGGGAATTTCCTTCATTTGTTTTTTTGTTTTGTTTTGTTTTGTTTTTAACAAATTCTCTCTTTGAGAGGAGGCTGGAGCTTGGGAGTGAGAAGAGGCAAACAAACAGCCTCCAAATTACTGCCTTGAAGACGCAGACTGACTCACCCTGCCAGGCTGTTTGCTGGAACACTCACTGTCTTACCTGAGCTCTTCTGTGGCTGCTTTGCTCTCGCCAGAACCGATCGTCCAAGGAACAAGGCGACAGAGACTAAACTGTACTCTACCAGTCTCTCCTCTCAGCAAGTCGTGCATTAGATGGACTGGGAGACATCCCTTCAAATTCCCAAGAACTTTCCTTTCCCTTCTTCATGATTTAATAGTCAATTTATAGTTATGTATTTTTTGGAATTCTACTTGTTAAGCATTTCTATGATGGTTGATTGTTTTTGTCTTTTGTCTTTTTTGGTTTTTTACTCTTAGGACATGAGGACCGCACAATTGTAGGAATAAAAGTGATTTGCTAACAATTGCTATCTAGAAAGGACTTGAGCTGACATATCTTCTTTTTATACCAAAACATTGATCTCCAACTGGTTTCTCAAGAACCATGTGGGTCCACACAGTCCTGGGTAGATAAGAGACCGATGTGGCTGAGACTTTCGATAACTGCCCTCCCCACCCACCACACAGCGGGAGCAACACTTTCAACCGTTTCACATGCTGAGCTTTTGTATTAAGGAAAAAAGTTCCTCTGTTTAAAAAAAATAATAGTTCCGGAAACCACTGTTCTCAAATGATGTCAAGGAGACATTCAAACTTGATCCCTGGCAACAGTTATTCAATCTCAGATCTGCTCTACCTGTTTGCTAAATTTAGAACCATCTTAATCGCTAATGGTCAGCGGCACCATTTTTCCTCCTTCCCTCGAAAGTTCAATACTTTTAGGAAGTCTACATGTATTTATGAGCAAGAAACCCAGAGTGGAAAGTTGGGGTGATGATTTGCCAATAATTGAAGCCAGCCTACCCTCCACCCCCATTAACTCCACTAATCACCATTAAGGGCCAATTAATGCTGAGCTGAGTCAAGGCACCCCTGACCTCCAAACAGCCCTCTGTGCAGAGAGAGGTAGCAGGCTGGGGGATGCGGGATCCATAATTGCTACAAAGAGGGAGATTCATGCAGGTTTTTCTGGTAAGATTCAGTAAGGTCAACTCGGGCACGGAGAGGACACGTCATGCTCTTTCCAGGCCTGGCTCCATACCGTCTTTTCCTAAACCTTCAAGCAGTTCTTCCTCATGAGGCCTTCCTGAGCGTGGCTGAACCCTGCCACAAGGCTTCAGGTCTTTCTGGCCTCATCTTGAAACACTGGTCTCCTGAATTCTGCTTCATCCTCCCCGATCTATCCTCCCACAAACTCCTTAGTGCCGCAAATGCAAATCTGTATGACATTCCTCCACTTAAAAATCCTGTACACATTTGACCAGGTCTTCCCATCTTAGCTTTGCGGTCATTGCTCCGGGAGGCCTTCCTTGAGCTCTCACCACCGATGCCAGTTGCGTATCACTCAAACCCTCTCTTGCAGCCCTTGTTATCTGCTTGTAGCTTTCACATTAAGTCTTCATGCATTTTCTTGTCTGTCTCCATGAATAAACTCATGACCTAGCTGAGTGTAGATTCTAGCTCTATTCATTTTTACCCATTACCTAAGCTAGAGTTTCTCAAATGTTAAGATGCCTCCAAATCATGAATCAAGGGGATCATGTATAAAAAGGAGATTAGTTCAGTAGGTCTGGGATGGGGCCTGAGATTCTGCATTTCTAACAGGCTCTTGAGAATGCTGATGCTGCCAGTCAATGAGCCACACTCCAAGCAGCCAGACCCTAAACAACTTTCGAATAGGGCCTCTATGTCACATCCTCAGTGCTAAGTAAACAATACAAGGTTTGAATGATTACGACCCCCACCCAGTTGTTAAATGGCTAGCTGCTAAGTCTACCTAACAATTTTCATGTCTAATATACCCATGATGAGACTTCATATACTCAGGCTGCACAAACAGATTCAATTCAGGGGCACAAACAGATAACTGAGAAGACAGCTGAGGAAACTTTTAGGAGTGACAGGCTCACCTGTCACTCACCTGAAGGCTCTACTTGGCTTACCTCACTCACCTGAAGGCTCTCCTTGGCTTACCTCAATAGAAAGTCGACTCCTCCCTCCCCACTCCCTGAAATCTCTTAACCCTGTCACTCCCAAAAGTTTCCTCAGCTGTCTTCTCCCTCCACTTGCTGTTAGTTTTCTTTGTAGCATTGTTCAATTTTAAAAGTCATTCTATTCACATATCTCTTTACTTGCTTATTATACATCTTCCCACTGGAGGATAAGGTCAACAAATGCTTGTCTGTCTTGGGTACTTCATCACCTCATCAGTACAGAACACAGTGCCTTGCATTTAGGCATCAGAAGGGAAGCACAAAATGATTGGGGCACACAAACGATTGGTCTACAAATTCTCCTTTGTGTAGAGGCCTTTGAACCACTCTTGTTCATCTTCCTATTATAGGCACTGAATGACTTAAAGAGCCAAAAAGACAGAGATCCAGTAGAAATCATCGTATTTTCACCTTGGAGCAGAAAAAGGAATTTATCAGGAGAGCACTCAGTTGCTTTTAATGTCAGTAGGTTATAAAATGTTAGAATCCTCTGGAAATGCCAATTTGCATGAAAAACAAATAAGGATCATTCTTTCGTGATTATCTTTATTTTTACAGATCCTAGTGCCTCCTGTGCTATTAACATGTGTCCTAAGGCTGAGCGAAGCTTTCTATTCTTGTCCCAGTGCTTCTAGGAAAGCTGTTTAACACGGTGCCCACCCATGAAATTTAGTTTTGGAAGGGGGGGTTCAGATAAAGTGGAAGATGGTTTCACTAAAGCAACTTTAAAATTTACAACAATACTTAACATTGAAGCAGAGGAGATTTGCATTTTCTGGCAGTAAGATCTGAGCTTAGATTAAGATGCTGAAGGTTTTACTATTTTCCTTAAACATTAAGTTACACATGTCGGGGCCCAAGATGGGCCACCACAAAATATCCCACAGGGCCATATTGATTACTTCTAATTAAATTTACTTGATGTCAGAAGGGCATCTTGACCCTCCTTTGTTCCCTTGATGCAGAGAATAAATCTCCCATGTGACAGGTGTCATCCCCACACCTGGAAGACCTCTTTTATTGTTAAACAACTTGGAGTCGAAACGTCTGTATAATCAAATCTTATTGCCTCTTTTCTAATTTACTGCTTTGTTTAGATTCCTCACTAACGAATACCCAAATCTTGCTTAGATTCCTTTCTAATGAGCACCAACTTTCTTTGTCTTGTCAATTTCTCACAGATTTGTTTCTTTGTCTAAATAGTATAAAAAGGTGCCTGGTTTGATCATTTCTTTGAGCCTCATTTTATGATCTGAGCATCATATTGTGATTCTCCTGTGTGCACGTATTCAATTGGTTTTTCCCCTGTTAATCTAGTCTTGTGTCAATTTTATTGTTTTATTATCAGTCCAACTGTAAGAATTAAAGATGGGTAGAAGGGGGAAATTCTCCCCCTCTCCAACACACAAATATGAAAAATGGTTAGTTAAAGAAAGTAACAAGGAGGAGGTCAAATATAGGCCTGTTGACCCTCCACTCAACATTTGTGGCACACTATTTCGTTCAGAAGTATTTTAGGAAAGAGTAACCGACAGGAACTCAATTCATAGCAGCTTAAACTAAAACAAAAAGAATTGATTGGCTTATATAATTGTCAAGTTCACAAAAAGATCTAGCATCAGTCATTGCTGGATCCAGTGTCTCTACAAAGGTCAGGTGTTGGAAGATCTGTCATTTTCAAACACTTCAGCACAGACCGTATGAAATCACGTATACGTAGTTTACACTTTAATTCTAGGGACAATTTGTAGCCCTAATAGAAACATTGCATTTAAAAAAGGAAATCTACCAGAAGTAACAACTGCGTACACTTCTATCATTCATCTCTATCAACATCGGAGGCTTTGCCAATTAACACAGCGACTGTAAGAAAATAGTGGCTAATTAGCATGTTTAATATTAGGAATGGGTTCTTAATGGTGAAAGTAAAGAGAGTCAAGACATGTGGATTGGCCAAGTATTTGAGATGTTCCTCCCTTTTGAAAAAAAAAAAAGAAGTGTTTATCATTTCTGCCAGAACTATGATTTCACCCCTAGCTGTGACACCCCCACCCCCACTCCCACCACTTCATCCCTAACCAGTCGTGTGTCAAGCCAGGAGTTTGAAGTGTTTCTGGTTATCTAATGCTGAACTTAAGGTAGAAGGATCTTGCCTCTAAGATACCATCATCTCTGCCTCAAGTCAATCTTCCATGCAAAGACCTTGATGGATTGACCCATACCCAAAATTGGGTTCAGATGTAAAGACTGATGGAAAGGAGACTGGCTTGGATTTTTATTGTGTTTAGGGGGTGGGGCCAGTATAGGGTTCACTCAAGGGAAGGGGCACATCCCCCCCTGACTATTGCACCACAGAAGGAGCACTCAGGCTACCCATGTTCTTGCTTCTACTAAGGCTTTCTTCCTTCAAACCACATTCTCCCAAGCCAGTCTTCTGCTAATCAGCATGCCTCAGGAAGTTGGGAAAACACTGCATGAATTAAACAAAGTCAAAAAACTTCCTTTTGCAGGATTTCTATGGGTCTCATTTTGCTAATGAGCTTTGTGAATCACTAAGAGGAAAATGATATGCCCCTTCTCACATTTGTCTACAAAACGATTTGTTTCTCACCGCCCCCCCGACTCCCCGCCACACACACAAAAAACATCTCCTGGAAATAATATTCCGTGGTAACTGGCTCTTCATTTCTTTGGATTCAGTGAGATCCATACATAATAAACAGATCTCATTAAAATCGACATTTTTTTTCTCTCTTTAATTTACTCCAGGGTTTGACTCTTTGGTCTTGCCATTTAATGGCTATGCCACCTTAAACAGGTAACTGAGTCTCTCTAAGATTCAGTTTTCCATCCCTCTAATGAGAATAGTCTCTACCTCTCAAGATGTTAGAAGAATCTAATGAGAATCAATGTAAAATGCCTAATACAATACTTGGTACATTGCCGGTGCTTAATAAAGGTAAATCTTCTTTCTCTACCAAAAATATCAAACCCTCAGAAGTATATATACATCTCTCAAACCCCCACAATGATGGTGCGGTGCTGGATACATCACATACTTTACACGAATATTTGCTAAATGCACAAATGAATGAATCAGCAACACCCTGCTGGACCCATGTCCCTAGGCCACACAAATCCAGGGTAGACTGTCCATGACAATGTGACAGCTCATAAATGGAAGAATTCTGGCACTTACAACTCACTCTCTACTAGAAGAATTTTCACCAAATCCCCTACAAAATACATTTATGTGCCTTGCTTTTTAAAGATCTAAATGCGCCAAATCTTCGCTTAAGGACACTGTTGCATTTCTAATGCAGTCAGATGGACAATCCCAGTGCAGAAAGCATTAAAGCAGAGAAAATTGTCAGTCCATAACACAGAAAACCCAGCACTTGGATTTTGGAACGAGACCACCTGGGTTAGAATCAGACTTAGCAGAGCATGACCTTGAGCAGTACTTAGCTTCCTCATGCCTCAGTTTCCTGTCTGAGCACTTATTTAATTCGCCTTTATGGTGAGAATTAGAATTAATAAATGAGAAATACTCAGAGCAATGCTTATATCATAGTAAGTACTCAAAAATTACTGACTGCTATTATATTCATAACAATTGACAGCATTATTAATTCCTCATCATTAACACTTTCCAGCCCTATTCAAACCTTCTCTTATCTAACTGTCCTCTGATCTCATGGGTGAAACAGAAAAGAGAGTCAGCCATACAGAAGGAATTACTATAGAAACTTTATTCATAGAACGTGTGTGAAAATTTCTTTTTATTGATATTAAAAAGGCTGTAATACGGGCTCTTTATTCCTCAAAAGGAAGTAGTTACTGCAATAATGTACTTTGAGCCACATGGCTAGTTAGCACCTTCCTTCTTCATTGGAGAACCATGAAATCTACTATGTTCCCTTAGAAGGGCAATTTTCAATGAGAAATTGCTACATATGTAAAAAAACATATTGACCATGATGGAAAGATTTTATCCACATCTACACAATGGTGACAAAATTAGACATGACTGAAAGGTTTGGGCAGCCCAATTGTTGGGAATGAAACCTAGAAATAAATGTCATGATACCCATAAAAATGTTTTGATGTGTCAGAGGACAGTGATCCAAGCTTTTAATTCACATTCCAGTGTAGGTGTCTATAATGGTGTTTCAGATCAATGGTTTTCAAATGTTTCCCCCGCCTCCCCCCACCGCCAGCAAAACAACCCTTTTCTTCAAATAAAATCTTATATGGAACCCAAATATGTAAATAAAAACAAAAAACATTGCTGAGCCACTCTGGGTTGAAAACTACAGGATGATAGTTCCTTCTACCCAGCAGTGGCCCCAAAGCTCTTCAAAGAATTTTCTAGGCTCCATGATATCATTTGAGGTTTCATGAGTCCCCTCTCCCCACAAACTCAGATACTAACTTGGAGAAAATATTGGAAAGTGGGGGAGAAGAGGGTGTTACAATTACCTTAAAAAAAAATCACTCTCTAAAAAGACTTTTTGCACTTATTGGCTCATACCAAGTTCTAAACTGCATTAGACTAAATTTTGTTAATTTTTTTCCTTCTAACCAGTAAGTGAGGCTCTTGAGGAATACCAGATCAGCTCTAGGCAAATTTAAGAAACAGCATTTTCTCTATACATTTTAGTTGTAGTTTCAGTAAATTTGTAACCTTGTGTGCTTTCTAATGACTTTCTCAATCTCAGCATTTATTGGCATTTGGAGTTGAATAGTTCTTTTTGTTGGCAGGGCGGGGTGGGGAGAGTGTCCCTTGCATTGTAAGATATCTAGCAGCATCTTGGCTCCTGTACACTAGATGCCAGGAACAACCCTCAAGTTATAAGAAGCTAAATTACCTCCAGACATTGCCAAATGTTCATGGAGGAGCAAAGTCCCCCCTAGTTGAGAACCCTGCTTTAGACCCACCTCTTTTAGACCATTTTCTGTATTGGCAAAAAAAAATCTAACCAAGGGCCTCCCTAGCTTGAAGTCCTTCCATTGATTCATTCAGCCATGTGATAAACACTTGTGAGCACTTGATGTGTGCAACAATTTTCATAGCTCCACACAGCCTTCAGAGAGCTCCCTTCGACTCTAGGTCCTCCATGATCTGAGCCCACCTCCCCACCCTGGCCATCACATAATACCTGAAGACTTGTTCATACTCTTGGGACTTTGTACTTGCTTGCCCCTATATATGGAATTCCTTTTCCCAATGCATCCACCTCCTTTTTTTTTTTTAACATTACACAAATTTCCATCCATGTGCCAGGTTTTGAGGATAAAGGTAGCAGCCACGCACACTGTCTGCCCCACCAAAACAGCCACTACAATACAATCAAACACCTTTCTCTGTATGTATTGTAACTTCAGGTTGACTCATCTGCCTCTCCCAAGAGACTGACAATCCTTGAGGAGGTTTTATACGTCAGCACCCACATCTGTTAGAAGAGAGAATTTTGGGGGGTAATCCTTTCCTATACTTATTCAAAATTTTGAGGGCTACAACAATAGTGTTAAATGCCACTAGAGATGGCGGCGGGCAGGGGTGGGAAGAGGGGAAACAGAGAAACATAATCCAAAAGGAATAGTCAATAGGAAAAAAGACACTAATTATAATGCATTGTGAGGACAGCAAAGCCACAATAGATATTAGGCTGGAGAAATGAGTAATCAACTAATATCGGTTCTACTGATTTTAAGATGGCTGGAGAAAAATAACCCTAGTTGAAGCTAATATTGACCTTTCTCTTTAAAAGCTTTATACCAGCCCAAAGCTGTGTATTAGGT
Source organism: Pteropus vampyrus (assembly GCF_000151845.1). Lineage (NCBI taxonomy): Eukaryota > Metazoa > Chordata > Mammalia > Chiroptera > Pteropodidae > Pteropus > Pteropus vampyrus. Next base: position 1,269,438 of record NW_011889054.1, on the reverse strand, counting down.
TAAATCCCACTGGTTTCTCTAAATTTGTGTCCAGACAAATTGCAAACATCACACCATCCAGTGGTCACTGTGAGTCTGCTTTTCACAGGCTGATTGATTTTTATAATGTTGCAAGCAATTTCAAGTTGTCAGTAAGAACTAATTCTGTCTCGTTACTGCTTTCACTCTTGGCAGCTCCGTGACCACTTATTGGTTTTTGTCTTCATGTTCATTTTCTCCTGCTAATTCTAGAGCTTTTTTCCCCCCTCTCCAGCCCCATTCAGAGGTCTAAAGCTATAATCACAGAGCCCCCAATAGAGTAACAGGTGAAAGCATCAGCTCTTCTCATAGGCTCAAAAGGTGAACCCTCAGGCTCCATACCCCAGGAAACCTCCTGTCAAACCCCAACCCATTAGAGCCTGCCATGCTGTATTACCTAATCCAGCCACTTGAGTTGAAGCTCTCTCTCAAGCTGATATTAAATCAACTTGTCAATCTGACATCGTGGAATTCCACACCCTCATCTCACATCCAGGGAACAGAAACTGATGGGCATGGACATGACCTCTCTCTATTTATTTCCATGTGACCTAAAATAGGGATCGTTTTCTAAACTGCTTCACTCAGAATCCATGCGGTGGGTGAGGTCTCACTGTCAGGAGATCTCAACAGGTGCATTTTACTAGCAGAATTATTACATATAGTCCTAGTAAGGCTTACATACTCAGAATCAAATTCTCACCATTAAGCAGAAACTTAGGCAATCGCTCCCTTTGTATCATCCATACTTCTTAGATAGTGGAAACTACTGCGAGACCTGTACTCAAAATTAATACTAGCTGCAGATTATGCCAAATATTATAAATAAAATGTTCTATTCCTTTTCCTTGGTTAATGAAATCTATGTTTTGGGAGAAAATAACGACAGGTCCTCTGAAACATTATACACATTATATCTTACCTCCATGTGATTATCTAAAGCCAAACATTATTCCTTAGGTAGAACTAATAAGATGAATAAAATATGCTTGTGCCCTTGAGGAATTTAAAATCAACTAAAGCTCTGAAAACTGAAACGGTGCCATAAAAGCTGTGTAGACTCTAGGGACCAACAGAGGAGAGAATCATTGATTACAACCCAGGACTTTCTTTCTGGGAACCACCTTGTGATGAGGTCCCTTTTGGGGACCTCATCACCGTTACCACCCAATTTTTACTGTCAGATGGGAGCCTAACTCCAGTGGGCACCTTACTCCAAGTTGTAAAACTACCTTCTATCACAAAGATATGAGAAGTTTAATATTCCCTTGGGTGAAGTCAATTAGCAGACATAGATGACTTATACCTCTCTCTCATCAGCCTTTAAAAATTCTACCACCCCCTACTTCAGCAGATTTGAGTTCAGATGAGTTCTAGCCTCTCTCACATATTCCAATAGCCTTGAATAAAACCTTTCTTGCCTGTTTAGCATTGTCCAATGTATTCTTGGTTTGCTAGAATATTTTCCCTTCTTGGATCCCACATTCCCCTTCAGCTACTTTCCCATTCTGTCCCCTTTGAGAGCAAAACTCTTTTCAAGGCTTGTCTGTATTCACTGCCCCTCTTCCTCTCTGCTCTGTGGACTTTTGCCCCCACTCCTCCACCAAAATGCCCTGTCAACCTCATTGGTGACCTCCTGTTATGAGTTTGTTAAATTAACATTTGTTAGGTGGAGCACAGAGTGCCAGTTCAACAGTTATGGTTCAACAACAGCCCATAAAAGAAATTTAGGTAGATAAGTTTATTAGACATAGGTCCTAGAGGAGGTATACAGCACACACCAAGGGACCACATGGGGAGGTCAAGGCAGGGTGCCAACAGAGAGGCAGGACCTGGAGTACATGCTTTTATTAGGGTCTGTGGGTAGACTGCTGTGGTGTTCCTGGGCTGGATTGATCAGTTTGAACCAAAACAGCAAGGTTTTGGTGAGCTCCAAGGGGTCTTATACAAGCAACACACAAGGAGAAGCCCCTGGAAGGCAAGGGAGACTACTTATCACAAGGACTACTGGGGAAATGATATCAGAAACTTACATTTGCTTGGGGTTCTGTGGGCTGTTATCTAGGGCATGCATTGCATAAAGGGACTAGTGTCCGCTTAAGGTCCCTGTAGGCCACTTGGCTAAACAAAATGGATGCCAAGGCTGCAATACTATGGAGCATCTTAGTTACATGCCCAACACCTCACCTCCCCTTGAATCCAAGGGTCACTTCACGGTCCTCATCCCACTTGACCAATCAGCTGCATGTGACCCAGGTGATCACTCCAACCTTCTGGAAATACTTTCTTCAAGTACCAGTACTTCACACTCTTCCTCTTAACCCTGGCTGCATCTTCTCAGACTCCTACTCACCCCTGATCCATAAACTCTGGAGCATCTAAGAACTCAGTCCTTGCACCTCCACCTACAGTCACATCTCGGTGTTCTCAGTCTCACTGCATTAAGTGTGATGTATTTGCTGATGACCTTTAAGATCAGGTCTTCAGTCTGTACCTTGTCCTTGAACTCCAGACGTGCATTATAACAGGCTATATACAAGTGATTACTAAACACCTCTACTGACATATCTAACAGGCATCTCAAACCTACCTTGTCCAACTGAGCTCTTCATGTTTCCCCCCAAAAACCTCCTCTTTCTATATTCTTCCTCATCATAATAAAAGGCAACTCCATTCTTCTATTTGCTTAGTTTTTTCTGGGGTGGGGGCGTGGACTAGAATCATCCTCGATTCCATTCTTTTTCATGTAATGTCCAATTTGTCATGACATCTTGCCTCTACTTCCAAACACATCCAGAATTCAGTTAATTCTCACTTCTTCCCTTGTGACCACCCTGGTCCAAGCTGTCACCTCTTGCCTGGAGTGTTGCAGTGACCTGCTAATGGGTCTCCCCTCTTTACTTTCTGTGCCACAACCACAATCTGCTCTCATCATGGCAAGAAGGTAGATCTTTTAAAGATATGTCTATTATATCACTCCTCCTCTCAAAATTTCCCTAAAGTGTCCCACCCTACTCAGAGCACAGCCACATCCCTGCAGGGGTCTAGAAGACATCACATGACTGGCCCCCATTCCTCAGCTGACCACTGGCCACCACTACGCTCTCCCCTCCCTCCACTCCGCACACGCTCTCCTCCCTGCTCTTCTGCAGACACACTGGGCCCTCTTCCTTACCGCAGAAACTTTATATGTGCTATTCTGTCTCCCTGGAAAGTTCTTCCTCAAATATATTCATCTACCCTCAGGCCTCTACCTAAATGTCACTTTCGAAGAAAGACCTTCCCTGAAACTCTCTTCAAAGTTATACCTCTTTCCCTGATTAGGTTTCCTCCAAAACTCTTATTCTCTCATATGTACCCCTTTGATTAGAATATAAGCTACGTGAGGGCAGGGATCTTCCAGTTTATTTACTGTTGTGTCTTCAGCAACCGGAACAGTACCAGCACCTAGCATGTGCTGACTTGTGAATTACAGGAGGCAATGTGAAAGATAAGTCAAAAAGAATAGGAGGCTGGGTGAAAAAGATGAAGGGATTAAGAAGTACAAATCAGAAGTTACAAAAATACTCACTGGGATGTCTACGGCCATGCCACCCTGAATGTACCCGATCTTGTCTGATCTTGGAAGCTAAGCAGAGTCAGGCCTGGTTAGTACATGGATGGGAGACCACCTAGGAAGACCAGGTGCTGTAGGTGTTTAAAAAAAATACTCACTAGGATATAAAGTACAGCATAGAAAATGCAGTCAATAATATTGTAGTAACTATGTATGGTATCAGGTGGGTACTAGACTTATCAGGGTAATCACTTCGTTACCACTTATATAAATGTTTAATCACTGTGTTGTACACCTGAAACCAATAAAACAGTGTATGTCAACTGTAATTGAAAAATCAAAAAATTATTTTTAAAAATTAATAAAATAAAATAAATAAAAACCCTCATGTAAAAAAAATAGGAATAACGGAATGTCGGGATACCAGAAATAAGACTTCCACTGAGATCTAGACAAGCAAGAAAAGGGTTCTGAACAAAGGCAGTGACAGAACAGACAGAACTGCAGACACAGAACTTTTTCCTCTCTGAGAAGGGGTTATGGTAGAAGGAGTTCCCAAACTTCACTGGCCATGGACCCTTTCTGGGTGAAAGTATTTTATAGGCCTGCAGTTCCGCAGAACCTACTGCAGGAAACCTGGGATTAGATGTTCTCTAAAGTTTTGTCCCAGCACTAAAGTTCAATAGCCTGAGTAAAGATCATAGATGATTCAGTACTTTTAGGTCATGTGCCTTCTTGGTTGCATTATAGTCGCAATTATGGAAACCCATCCGCAAGGTGGGCACCTGGTCTCAAAGACCAGAACTAAAACTGCTGCATCAGTTAGAATCCTTCCACTCTCCAGTAACAAAGAACCAGACCAACATAGGCTGATGTGATAAAGACGTCAAATTGTCACATAACAGGATATCTGAAAGCAAGCGGTTCAGTTTTGGTAACAGCCTGCCAGTATCAGGGCTTCGACTAATTTCTCTGATTTTTTTTTCAAACTCAGTGTTGTAAATTAGCTGCTACTGCTCCAGGCATTGTGTCATCACAAGTGTTCCATGCTGGAAGGAAGAGGTAAGCAGAAAAGCTTTCTCCTCTTTTGATCTGGGTTTTTTTTGGGGGGAGGGGTTCCTAATCATTTCTGGAAACCACCATCAGACTCATTTGCCAGTGTCATGTGGCCATTTGGAGTTGCAAGGGAGGCTAGCAAAAGAGAATAGGATTATTACAACTATCCTAGACCTTCATGATCCACATCCCCCACCCAGAGTTAGAAGGGAGACCTCTGATCCCTAAGAGCAAGAGATCTCCACCCAACCTAAACAAAATAGGAGTCTCTTAGTGGGAAAGAAGTGGGGATAATGTCAGGTTGCTTGGACGATGAACAATTGTCCATGGCTGCCAGTTATTGTGTCTGATGGCTTTAAGGCTATCATATCAGTCCCAGAAGTTCCTGATGGTACATGGGATGCATATTACCTGCCAACCTTGACTGGCAGTAACAGCCTAGAAGTGCCTACAAATGAAGCACTCGTAGGATAGGATCTCAGGGAAGAAGTTCTGTACTTTTTTTTTTTTTATCAATAGCTGTGACACATATGGCACAGGGGAGAAGCAAACAGAACGTGTGCCTGTATCACAGATCTTTTCTTCCTAGATGGAGAGTCCCCAGCCTGTGATGGGTGAGCTTCAATGCATCTTACTCTGATGGCAATTCCCATTTTTTTCCCCCATCAAGACTAGTCCCAACCCCACTATGCCTGCTTCTGCTTCCTCTGGGTCTGAATGTCATTTCTCATATTAAGGAGGAAAGGATGAGCCCAGGAGAGGCATAGGCAGGTGGAATCTCATGTTCCTCCTAACATCTGATTGAAGCACAAGTAAAATGAGCCTTATGCTGTCCCCACCAAGTTCTAAATATGATGGACTGTACCACACCACAATCTTTGAATAAGAACTTGGGATAAATTGATTTGGAAACTTTGTATCTGAAAAATTGTCTCAACTTGAGAGCACCAGTATTTCTGCACCATTTTTCATATCTATTTTTACAAACTATTTTTCAAAGGTACCACTAGCAATAACTCTAGGGCGTTCATTTCCAAACTCGAACATTTTCATGCAAACTTCTCATCTTCCTGGACTACACGAGTGCAAGAAAAACATTCATTTATGTAAAAGTTACATTGCAAAGTCTTGCCCCATGAGAACACAAGTTCCATGAGAGCAGGGATATTTGCCTAGTTTCTTTATTCTGTGTCCCTAGCACCTAAATCCAGTGTCTCCACATCAAAAGTAGTCAGTAAATATTTGCTGAATTAATGTCATAATATAACCATCATCCCTCTTGTGCTATATGATATGTCTGACATCGTTTTCCTCTTGAGGATTAAGATATCGATGGAGCATCCTTCAAGATCAATATGAGAAATTGGGATGTGTAGAAGGAAAGAAAGCATTGAGTCAACGTTATCTATCCAGCCTTAAATGGAAACTCAAGAGACATGCACCAAGGGAGCCAGGGGTAGGCCAGCTCCCTTGTAATAGGAGGAGCTGATCATGCTGTCGTTAATAATAATAGCAAACACTTCTGTAAATGCCAGGCCCTATTCCAAGTGTTTCATTTAGATTACCTCAAGTAATCCTTACGACAAGCTGTAAAGCAAATACTGTTACTATCATGTCCCTTTAACAGATGAAAAAACTAAGACACTTAGTTAAATTAACTGCCCAACTGCCCAGTGTCTCTGTCTCTGTCTCTCTGTCTGTCTCTCTCTCTTGCACACACACACAAACACACACACACACACACACACGAGAGAGAGAGAGAGAGAGAGAGAGAGAGATTGAGAGAGAGAGAGAGAGAGAGAGGGGCGGGAAGGGAGAGAGAAAGAGAGAGAAGGAAGGAGAGAGAGGACTGAGAGAGTGAAAGAGAGAGTGCATATCAGAATCAGAATCTGAACCTGGCAATCTGGCTTAAATATCTGCACTCATTACATCTCTACTGTGTGGCCACTTTGGCCTCCCAGGCCTCCAAGATCTCACTGCTCTTACTGTCTAAGGATGAGTTGGGGGATGGTGAGGAATGATGGATAGTAGCCTTCCAAACCTTCTAAGCTGCATGACTGTTTTTTGGGGAAAAAAATCTTACTTGGTTAGCCAAATTCATAGAAACAGAAAGTAGGATGGTAGTTAGCAAGGGCTGGGGGAGGGAGGAAAAGGGGAATTGTTGTTTAAGGGTATAGAATTTCAGTTTTACAAGGTAAAAAGAGTTCTGGAGATCTGTTTCACAACGGTGTGAATATCCTTAACACTACTGAACTGTATGCTTAAATTGTTAAGATGGTAAATTTTAGGTTATGTGTTTTTTATCACAATAAAAAAAAGAAAGGAAATCTCACCTGGAACTGCCTGAATCAGTGGGAGCAGAGCAGGGGCCTAAGATCCCAGCCTCTTGCCTTCTTTTCCCAGACTCTCCCACCAGAAAGGTCCCCCAAGGCGTGGGGGGGGGGGGGCGGTCATCAAAGCACAAGCTTAAAACCACTAAATTCTAGAAAATTTCTAAATTCTCTTCAAGATGATTCCAAAGCCTCACACCAAATCACACTCTCAAAAGTATCAGTCTCAAAAATCCGCATGGCCCTTCAAGGTACAGTTAGTCAATTTATGCTCTCACCATGGTACTTGAGAACTTCCACAATCTGGCCCCAGTCTAAGTGTTCAAGTTCACAAATCACTGTCATGTCTCGACTCTGACCCCTCCACCCCACCCATGGTGCACTGCCCGCCTCCCACTGTCCACGCCAGCCACATGCAGCTCCAGTCTTTCCCTCGTCAGGTCAGGCGCTAGCACGCTTCCACGTCTTCCTGTCCCAACTCCCTCTTCCTTTGCTTGGCAAATCTTACTTCCCTAGACTCTCCTATTCCCCCGTACCCAAAATTAATCACAACAGTCTCTTGAACGTCTGTTTCTTTCTTGTCTGTGAAACAAGAACTGTGTGTACAACTACCCCAGCTCAGAAGCCTGATTCTATTTGCACTTTAGTTATAGGTAAGACGCTATCTCTCTTCCACTATCACTTCCACCAGGTGTCCGATTCCCCTACGCTCTGTATGTTTGGGAGGATTAACTAGTATCCAGGACTCCCAGATGGAAGAGTTGATGGGAAGGAGTTCAGAAGAGACGTGGGCACAAGCGAGCGTTGGCAATACCCCATCCCTCCCTATCCCCGCCCCCCACCACCCCACCCCAACCACGGTTCTGAGCCTAAGGAACAGGGAGGCAGTGAATGCTGGGAGGAGCCTCTGTATGACCAGCTTGTAGCAGTGAGGGCCATAAGACTTGGAGACCGAAGTAAGTGGAGGCACTGGCACATATTTTTCATTTAAAAAAAAAAAAAATTCTAATAAAAGGAAGAACAATTCTAATCTTTGAATTTGAAGCTCTCTTTGCATCTTCCTTGGGTCCTAAAGTGATCTGCTTTCAGCACGTGTACATTTCACCAGCACCCATATTATATTCTGACCCAGTTCACATGGATCTGACTGAAAGGAGGCACAGAACAGGACAAGAAAGCATTCGAAAAGGAAATCTATGCTTAGTTTAGATCTGCACCAAGACCATTCCCTACCACGGGAAATTATTTGACTACTCAAACAGAGTAACCCATTTCTCTTTGTTTGAGAACACGGTGATTATACTCATGAGAGGGAGTAAATAAGATAAAGGACATAATGCATGCTAGATTTTTCATTTGGTGAGCAGAATGAAAATCATTTGAACATATCCCTGTGGAAAAAATAATCAATTTTTCATAGACTTGTTATAGGTTTCATAAAATATATTGTGCATATATTTTTAAGAGTAAGAAAATGGCTTTTTAATGATACTTAAAATATATGGCATGACAAGAATTATTTAAAATGTGTTTCTGAGGCCTGAAGTTTGGTGCCGCCTGCTAAAATATAGATGATTTGGATAAGTCTGTCTTCTTGAGATAAATGTGAGGCCTGGCTCATCTTATTACAAAGTTAATATGAAGGAACATGGTATTCAGGCAGTTAAGTAATTGGTATAAATCCTCCCAAGATATTAGATCCCCTGAACTTCTACCAGTTAGCAGTTCACCCATTGGCCTGTGTGCATTAAATAACTACTCTTAACCCAGAGGTCAGGAAAACATTGCTCACATAGAAAAAGTTGACACAAAGCAGAACAAGAGGAAGCAGAGCTGAATCCAACAGAAGTATAAACAGCACTCATTCAACAAGTGTTTTCTGAGCAGTGCACCAGGCCTAAGAATGTGAGGAGACACGATCCAAGTGCTCTGGGGTCTTAATCCTGGATCCAGGAAGACTAGCGCTGTTGTGATGAGCAACTGACTTGATTTCCACATTGGTGGGCATACTTTTCACAGGCATATATCTCCATTTTAAGTGGAAGACTATGTCCCTATATTCATGCCCAGCCTTGTTTAAGCATTTAACATAGGTCTACAGGAGACAGGTAACAATGTTGAGGACAAATCCTATCATCACAAGTAGGGAAACAGGCATCTTCAAAATCATGGTGGTGAGTCATGAGGGTCCTTCCCATAGAGGACCTATTTGTCACAGCTCCAGAAAAACCAAGGTGTTTTCTCCACTCTCTGCCAAATAAAGATGTGTCTGACATGTATCATGCATCCGGCACTTGATATATGTATATATAAACAAGTGAGTGAATGAATGAATGAATGAGTGAATGAGAGAAGATTATTTAAATCTACTTGAGGAAAATCTAATATATGAAGATCCAAAAAAATCACTTGGCTTTATGTTTTTTCATCATGTCGCAAGTTACTTAAACATTACATCATTGGGAGTCTACAATCTTCCTACAAGGGGCTATGAAGACATTAAGCATCACCGATGTAGGAATTCATAGTCTAGCTGAGAGACTATATCAAATGTATGACATCAGGATTTACAAAAGGAAAAGTCACTCCAGGCCCAAGTTGGCTGAGAGGACTTGACACAAGAGGTGTTAAGAAAGGCATTGATTACTAAAGGGGCAGGAGTGGCATTTCAGAAGGTAGAAAAACAGAAGCCAAGATTTAGAAGCAGAAATTAGGCATACCCATTTGCTGATAGTGATGACAGCACCTGCCCTGACCAGAACTGCAGGAAACAGGATTCATAATACAGTGGGTCTTATTATGGAGAAAGGGCTAACAAGCTGCCCCAGAAGTTGATTTGTTACATCAGGCAGTCATTTTAGGATCTTGAGTAGGGGTAACAGAATTTTTCTTAGGTATGGTGAGAACTCACTCCAGGATTCCTTTGAAGAACACACCCGCCTTGACATTAAGCTAATGATTTCATTTGCATTCAGCTTTTCAGTATCTCTTCTCAGTGGATCGCTTATGGGCCACACAGTTGTAGCAGAGGTCGCTGAAGTCAGACGAGCACTGCCTAGAGAATGACTTGCTCCTGATATATTGCCTCTGTGTTGTTCTAATTTGTGTAGATACAGTGTGAGACATAAAATGCAAATTCACTCAAAAGCAACAATAACTTGAGGTGTCCCAGGCACCAGCCTATAGATACACGGGGAGTCTCTTTAACAATGACCCAAATGTCACTACTGGCTCCAATCTCCCTGCCATCCATGCAGGACTTCAACTTCCGGTAAAATGGCCCTCATGGCATTTCCAGTTCCCAAGAATATTGTGCCTGTACCTGCAAACAAGTCCGTCCTCTCCAGCTGGCCACCGGGCGGCACTGCATCTGCACTATCTCTCCTGGTCCATCACACCCGCAGGCCTCTGACCCCAGCCAGGCCAAATCTGCAGGATGGTTTGTATGGAGTAGTAAAGGGAAATGCCTCATTACTCTTTTGAGCCAGCCAGGAGGTGGAAGAAAAGAGGTACCTGGAGTTTTTAGAAAGAGAAGGGATGGAGATCTTGGAACAGTTGCTAAAGACTTGGACCATGGGAGAAAAAGCAGGGTGAAGTAAGGTTTAAAGTGACCCAAATGTCACAGGGTTTAATGTGACTCCTTCAGAGTCTGCAAATAAACCTTTGACAAAGATCTAGAACACAGAAGAGGTTTGGGGATCAGATTTGTGTTTCTTTTGCATGTTTCTGTGCTGCCTCTAAGGTGACAACAAGAAGCCTAGTTGAAGGTTGCATATATAAAAAGTAAGGAAAGCCACCGCAGAAATTGTCCCCGTGGTAACTTCTGCAAAGTTAGATTAGGTACTGGGGGGCTTCGTAACAATGAACATGTATCACATTATAATTTTAACAGGTGTCTGTTTTACTTATACTCTTCAGGTAAGGTAAACAAGGTGGCTAGGTGCAAAATTTAAGGAGCCACTGACTCTCAGGGTCTGGAAGGCTCAGACCCAACATATAAATGCCCCTGTGGGGGAGTGCCTCTTTAAATCTAGCACCCTAGCTACCCTGCTTGCCTCACACCAGTCCTGGCCCTGCTTACCCTCTTCTTGTTAACTATCACAGTTTTGAATTCCATTTAAATTCAAACTAGGATGCTATCTGCCACAAACACTGTATACAGAGTACATTGCCATTTCAAAAGCACTTTCAAATGCATATTTCACTGGCTTTTCACAACAATCTTAGAGAAAAATTAGACAGGTATTATAGCTCCCATTCTACAGATGAAAAACCAGAAAGGTTAAGAGACCTATCCAAAGTCACCCTGCTGCTAAGTGGCAGCACACTCAACCCAGTTCAAGTTACCACTAACTGCAATTATTCCCATTCCCCTGGTATTTCCATGAGACTAGGCATGCGCGCGTGCGCGCTCACGCACACACGCGCGCACGCACGCGCACACACACACACACACACAGAACATAAAGAAAATGATATCACTCTTATAAATATCAGGGGAAAATGAATCTCTGAAGGGAACCTAACCCAAATGTTCGTATCTTCCAACTAAAGCTCTGCATCTTCCTTTGCTCCCTTCAAAACCAAAGGAGGAGTCTACTGCCATGCCACCCTGAACGTGCCTGATCGCGTCTGATCTCAGAAGCTAAGCAGGGTCAGGCCTGGTTAGTACTTGGATGGGAGACTACTTAAGGATACCAAGTGCTGTGTGGGTTAAAACATACACATACACACACACACACACACACACACACACACACACACACACACACACACGAGGCAAAAGCCACAGAAAATCAAGGCAGCCTCCAGCCAAGATGGCTACCCTCTTAGGCGAAGCCCCTCTGAATTCTCCATTAGCAGCAGCCTCTCACCAGGGTGTACAAGCAGGTCCCTGGCTGCCTGTTGGCACCAGGTATGAGCCATAGAAACTCTTTAACAGTTGAGGGAGGAGGGGCTTCTGCCTAGGAGACCTTAGCCTAAGAGAGTCAGAGTTAGACAATCTTAGCAGGAAAGCACGCATGAGCATGCATGGCAGTCAGCACTTCTGGCTTTTCCCTTTGAGCAGAAAGGAGTAGACAGCACCAGTAGTCACCAGCCTGGAGCTCGGCTAGGTGGCCCGGTGACCTAGAAGTTTGTTTAGGAGATTAGTTCAGACAGACCCTGAACTACCTTGCACATCCAGCTGTGTTTTAGGATATTGCAGGATCTCAACACTGCGTTTAACAAAAATGAAGACTATTCCTCTCCCCACCGCCACTGGCAAATTTGTTATTCTCAGTTCCCAACTGGTACTTTCTTTTAAAAATGAAGTTTAAAAAAATTAAGAAATTGGAAGAACACACTCATTTACCAGTTGTGCTCCTCCCCGCTCCTTTCACAAAATCTAAATTAACAGCTGGCAGAACTCGTCCTGTTCTTGTTTACCCGTTCCTCGAAGAATGTGAATCCATTTCCCCCTTGCCTGGCTCTTTGATACACTGTTTAGCCAAGCCTTTGCCTCCCTCTTCTGTTGAAAAGAAGAACAACATGCGACAAACAAATTCTATCTATTTAAGAAAACATTTGAGGAAACTACCCTAGATGTTTACATAAGTTGTGTAACGTGGCTTTAAAGAAGGTATAGTATTACAGAATTATTATCCATTTAACATTCAAATTAATGTTTCCCAGAAAAAGTAAACTTTAAATCAGATAAGATTAAATCAAGATAAATTGCATGCTCACCTGGGTAGCTGAACAAAATCAATGGAGTAATTCTTTGGTCATTGGACTAAAAGATTCAAGATTGATTTTTTCTTCCCTTTCAGTAAAATATGAAACTCCTTCATAACCTGAAGTATTATTGGAGTCCTGTTTCTTGCAAGAGTTTATGTGATAGAGGCATAACAATTTATCTAAAAAATTTTTCGACTGCTGTAGGGATGGCTTAATTTGCATGATCTCATCAGGCAGTGATTTTTTTTTTTTAAAAGCACTGACCTCAGAAATAGGAAAAAAATAAAATAAAGGTTTCCTGCTAAGTACCAGAGTTCTCATCATAAAGTTAAATATCCCATTGCAAACTCAGTAATATCCTAAAATAATCCATCACAACCTCTTACAATATTCAATGACATGTAGGAAGTTTTGAGTTTCTGGAGAGCTTTATTCTGTCCAAAACACAATGGAAGATTCCTTTAAGGGAGTTTTTCTTTCTAAGGAAGACGCCTATGCACTGTGGACTATTATCATAAAGCCCCACTGGGCTCTTCTATTTTATGAGCTGTTTCCACAGTGGGGTTGTTTGGTATCTATACAGGGCTCCTCCTCTTAATAAGGGTGACCACTATGAAGCACTGTATTAGGCATTCAACATGTAGACACACACTAACAATGAATTAGAATTATCCTCCTTTTTCACATGAGGAAACTGCAAGTTAAAAGTGACTTACATGTGACGGTAAGTTTTGGTGAGAAGCAGAGCTGGGAAGCATCCTGGATAGTGGGAACTTAAAGTCTGTGCTCTTGAAGGCAACACCCACTTCCTCTTTTAAAAGCTCTCCTCTTACCTGGCCGGAAGGCATACCTGAAATCAGAATTTCCCTGGTGATAAGAATCACCTGGGGAGCCCATTCAATACGATTTCCCAAACCCCTTACCCTGGTGGTTCTGACTCAGTGGGTCTGTGTTAGGCCCAGGAATTCTTTTTAACAAATGATCCAGAGAACTATGGGAACGGTTTTAGGCCAGAGGTTGGCAAAGTAAAGGGCCAGAGAGTATTTTTGGCTTTGTGGGCCAAAAGAGCTGTGTCACTACTACTCAGAACAAAAGCAGCCAGAGGCAATTCGAAAATGAATGGGCATGGCTGTGGACCAATACTTTATTTACAAAAACATGTCTGGCTTTAGTTTGCTGACCCCTTCTTAAACCATTCATAATGCCATTATAAAAGACATTAATGCTTGCTATTTGTCACTTCACTAAGGCTGTGTCTCAATCAAGCAACTGATCTAATGAAAATCTTTTCAACATCATGAAACATCACCCTTATCAAGGGATAAAGTTAAGGTTGTGTCTTCAGAGAGCAGCACTTTTAATATCAGATGTAGATTAATAACCTCCCTGTCTGCACAACTCATAATGGACATTAGCAGATCAAACACAAACAGATAGGTGAAGCTTTCGCCTCAGCATATTGAATGTGGTAGGCAGAATTCTAAGATGGCCTCCAACATTTCTATCTCCTGCTGAATAGAAACCTTCCAATTAACCAATCACACGCTTATTTAAGTCTTACTCTGCAGGGATTTTGCCTATGTAATTAAGGTCCCAAATCAGTTAACTTTAAGATAGGGAAATCATCCTGATGGACCTGATTGAAATCAGTTGAGCCCATTAGACCGGAATCTAGAGGTCAAAGACAGAGGAGTTGAAATCAAAACGAGAGGAAGATTCAACGTGGGGAGAGTCATTGCTCGCTTTAGAGATGGACGGGCCATGTGGCAAGAAAAGTGAGTGTCTTCTAAGAGCTGAGAGTGCCCTGGCTGACAGCCAGAAAAAAAAGGTCCTCGGTCCTAGAATCATAAGAAAGCGAGTTTTTGCAATAACTAAGCGAGCTTAGAAGGGGATGCTGAACACCAGAGTAGCACCATGCCCTGGCTGACACCTTGACATCAGTTGGTGACATCCCAACAAAGCAAAGAATCCAGCCACAACATGCCTAGACTTCTGACCTCAGAAATTGTGAGATAAAAAAGTTATGTATGGCAAACTGCTCAGTTTATGCTCATTCGTTACACAGCAACAACAAAAAAATTAATACAAGAGGCCCAGGGCTTTGATCTCTGAGTTACTGCTGGGGATTTTAAGTCCAACAATCTCTGGGTATAAATATAGGTGGATGAGTCCCCTTAGAGCCATTTTCATTCATCCTATCTAGATTCTCCCCTGACTCGGTCCGCTTTTCAGGAATATGCTTATCAAAACTCCTACTGCAATGACGTTTACCCAAGACCAACATGCAGGCTTATTTCAACATGCTTGTCATGTGCAAAGCATCAAACCAGATATTGGATGTGGACGGGTAATAGGGGATGAAAAGATAAACAAGGAGTTTACGTCTTCGATGAGGAACAGGTGTTTGAAAATTTAACTGTCAGGTAGGTATTATAATTGAAGTGGAAGAAAGCGAAGCAGATAATTCTGACCAAGAAAAGATGGAACTTACATTAGATGACACAGTCTAAACCAGAGAACAGAAGTGCAAGGTATTTTAAAGGACTAGAATGAGATAGTAAGTGTAAGATTTTGGTGGAAATTGGGGAGGGCTTTCTTTACATAATGGGCCCCCAAGAGTCCCCAAAACTCTTCCTGCATCCTGAGAATTAGGAGCTCTGACTACCAAGTAATCTTTCAGGGAATCTACTGATGTGTGTGTGTGTGTGTGTGTGTGTGTGTGTGTGTGTGTGTGTGTGTGTAGTTTTGGTTTGGGGTTGTTTTTATTTGTTTGTTTGTTTGTTTACTCTTTCATGAGGATGACTGATGCTCAGCTGAATCCAGAGGAGCATTTGATTTGCCTGCAGTCCTCTGGGGATGCCCCTGCTAAATGCATGAAAAGTCACTCAACATCAAAGATCATTCAGCCACAGATGTGAGAGCTTCTGTCACCTTATAGGGCTTATAACTGCCAGTGTCCTCTTA
>NW_011889054.1:1246969-1253001 GCF_000151845.1 Pteropus vampyrus | reverse complement strand
AATTGAAGTGGAAGAAAGCGAAGCAGATAATTCTGACCAAGAAAAGATGGAACTTACATTAGATGACACAGTCTAAACCAGAGAACAGAAGTGCAAGGTATTTTAAAGGACTAGAATGAGATAGTAAGTGTAAGATTTTGGTGGAAATTGGGGAGGGCTTTCTTTACATAATGGGCCCCCAAGAGTCTCCAAAACTCTTCCTGCATCCTGAGAATTAGGAGCTCTGACCACCAAGTAATCTTTCAGGGAATCTACTGATGTGTGTGTGTGTGTGTGTGTGTGTGTGTGTGTGTGTGTGTGTGTGTGTGTGTGTGTGTGTGTGTAGTTTTGGTTTTGGTTTGGGGTTGTTTTTATTTGTTTGTTTGTTTACTCTTTCATGAGGATGACTGATGCTCAGCTGAATCCAGAGGAGCATTTGATTTGCCTGCAGTCCTCTGGGGATGCCCCCGCTAAATGCATGAAAAGTCACTCAGCATCAAAGATCATTCAGCCACAGATGTGAGAGCTTCTGTCACCTTATAGGGCTTATAACTGCCAGTGTCCTCTTAAAATTTTCCCCAGTGCAAGATACAGAGGTGGGGGGTGGGGTGAAGGGAATGAAGGAGCTTGGCTTAATACAGTCGAATTTCTACTGGCACTGGCTCCAAGCAGCCTTTTAACAGAGATGTTTAATTGATCTTTATTGAGCAGAACCTTCCCTTCTGCTTATAAAAGAAATGATCACTCTTCCTTCTAGTTCTATCTGAAAAAGTTAATAGCCCCAGTTTTCTCTTACAGCAGAGATACTTAATGACTGGGAGACTATCATAAATAGAGTTTATTGTCCAACATAGAAACCATGTTCTAATCAACCTTCACAAATCACCTTGCTTATATCTGTTGATTTTGGGAGGAACTATTCCCAGCTGACAAGCACATTTTTCTTGCCACTCAGGGTCCGCTGTCCAATTAACAAATGCCTTCAGCAAAGAAATCTATAGGCCTGTGCCAAAGACCCTTGAGGATGCCGTAATGTGTATCGATTTGATCCTCTCATACACTAGCTCCTAAGCGAGGCCTGAGAGCTGAGCCATAATCATTTGTACATGTTGTGCAGGAATATTTGGCAGGTATGAAGACGATCATTGCAATACTTCCAGGATTCAAAGACACTTCCAGGATTCAGTATAAGTAAAGCCATTGCTTGGTAGTGATTGAGAGGAAAAGTAATACTTTCCACGTTACTTTAGTTCATTTTTAAGAGGCTTTATTGATATTAGCGTTACTCCTTGAAACGACCTTCGAACGCAAGCAGGTATTAATGTTTCCATTTTACAGCCAGGAATTTTGTATTAAATGTTCCTACTAGCATGCCATTTGAGGAATACATTTGGCAGCAAACTAGAGACTAGCTGCTACAACAAAACTGTTATTATTTGGGGATTCGTTCTAGAATTACGAATTTTCTGAGTCTTTTTTAATTTTTCTCTCTTCTTTCTGGCTGTTGGCTTTGCCCACCTGTCACCTGCCACTCTCTCCTCACCCCGCCAAGTTACAGTCCTGGCACAGAAGTCACCATGGCCATCATTTCTAAACCCAATTTTGTGTGAAAAATACAAGTGTTCTTAGGTGGACAAGAGGACAGAATTTTTGAAATTGTGATATCTCTACAAAAATCTGAACTATACTATCACTCTAATAGTGTGGCTCTAACTTATCCCCAAATAGCTAGCAAAGGAAGGGATGGGAAGGGAAGCACCTACCATTTGTTGATACAATTAATAGAAATATAATTAAGGCAGGTGTAAGACCTGGGCCTGAGGTCTTACCTTGAACATGAGGGGGAAGGAGAAGAGAGGAGGAGGCTTTATACCTGAGATGTTGGCTGTCTTCTTTTTTTCTCCCAGTTTTATTGAGATATAATCGATATATAACATTGTATTCATTTCAAGTATTCAACAAAATGATTCGATGTATGTATTATGTATGTACATTACAAAATGATTACAATAAGTTTAGTTATCATCCATCACCTCATATAATTGCAATTTTTTTCCATGTGATAAGAACTTTTAAGGTCTACCCTCTTAGCAACTTTCAAGAATTCAATAAACCCATCCCTCAATTTACATGGTATTTTTTCACGCGAGATTTTTTTATATTCATTAACTATTTCCCCCGTTTACAGGAACATTTTATACACAGTTTTATTTTATGAGGTTCTTTCTTTTCATTTCCATTATTGGCAATTACTCTTCCTAAAAAACAATAGCTTAACTCAGCAACATACAAAGTTAGTAATACTTACTAACACACAATTATTAATGATCTTCACATTCATTGGATGGCAAATAAAAAAGCATGGGTGACTACTGATGTTTTTTGGGATTGGTTTTACAAATGTTTTGCTGTAGAAGCTGAAAATTGTATGAAGGAAAAATGTTTTCCTTTTAAAATACTTTCACTTTTAGATGATGTCCCTGGTCATCCACATAACTTAGAACATCCAAATATAAAAGTTGCATATTTGCCACCAAATATAACTTCCTTGATCCAACCTTTAAATCAAAACATTATTTCCAAATTTTGATTAATTATATTAAACAGAATTTTACTATAACAGAGTTTAAATAGAGTATATATTTAATAAACTTGAAGATAATGAATTACTTGCTGTTACAGAAGCCTGAAATAAATACACAATTTTAAGTTGTATCAAGACTATTGCTTTAGCTTTGAGTAATATAAAGCCATCAACTTTAAGTGCTTGCTGGTTGTACCAGGGAATACGGTTTCCACAACCGAAGAGGGATTAACTGGCATTATTAATTTACTAAATTAATTTGAAGAAAAAGGCTTTCATAATTTGTATATAGATGATAGTAACAAATTACTGGTTGATCACAAATTAACAGATAATGAATTAATTCACTTACTAGCTGAAGCTCATCCTGCTGGTGAATACGACAGTGAACTTGCGCCAGTTTCACTCACTGCAGAAAATATTTACAAAGCCCTTCAACTGACCACGAAACTGGAAACTGCAATTCTGGATATTGATCCAAACATCCAATGAACCTTAAAATTTTGAAAACTTTTTTTAATGTCGCAATGAATATCAAAGAATTTATGAAAACTTAGCAAAAGATAAGGTAGGAAAAAGATCATCCTAAAACATAAACATTAATAATGAAACCGAAGTAGTACAGTGATTTTGTGCAAATTAAAAAGGGAAGGCAGATTGCTTTAGATTACAGTAAGACACCGACAGTGAATAAAATCTATTTTGGTTTTTCTGAATTTTTATTAGCATTTTTTGGTGAAAACATGTGAAATAAATATTTTTATAATTCATATGGGCCTATTTCTTTAGGTTTGTTTTTTTTTTTTCCCCGTGCTGGTGGACTCTTTTTATGTGGTTTTCTTCCACAAAAAAAAAAAAAAAAAAAAAAGACCTATGGAACAGATAATCCACATAAATCAAGGGGTGGGTATACAGTATTAACCAGAGTCACCATGCTGTACTTTATATCCCCAGGACTCATGTATCTTGTAACTGAAAATTTTTTGGCCACCTTCACCCATTTCCCCTGCCCCCTACTCCCTGCCTCTGGCAACCACCAATCTGTTCTCTCTTTCTATGAGTTCAGTTTTTTTTAGATTCCACATATAGGCGAGATCTTCAGTATTCATCTTTCTCTAGCATAATGCCCTCCAGGTCTACCTGGCTTTCTTTTCACTCGGAATCACAGTTAAACACTCAGGACTATGTCAGTGTTGTTACCAGGTCCTTGCCAGGTGTTTGGGCTGAGCTAATTCTCAAAATTCATATATTGAAGCCCTAACCTCTGGTATCTCAGAATGTTACTACATTTCAAGATAGGGTCTTTAAGAGATAAATAAGTTAACATGGGGCATTAGGGTGGATCCCAATCCTATCTGACTGGTATCCTTATAAGAATGGGAGATAAGAACACACAGACACCAGGGATGCCCACAGAAGTAAAGCAGGCCCTGTGAGGACACAGTGAAAAGGTGGCTGGCCATCTGCAAGCCAAGGAGAGAGGCCTAGACCAGGTCCTTCCCTCACAGCCCTCAGAGGAAACCAACCCTGCTGACACCTCGATCTTGGACTTCCACCCACCGAAAGTGTGAGAAAATAAATTTCTGGTTTTAAATATATTTTCTGTTGTCTGGTAGCCCTAGCGAATGAATACTGTGCCCCAAAAGTGAATGTGGAAAAAGGCCTGGCACAGCTACCACTTCCATGGTGTTTGCTACATGCCAAACACTGCTCTGAACACATTGCATGTATTAACTCGATCCTCACCATAGCCCTATGAAACAGGCACATTATTCTCATTCTCCTTTTACAGATAAGAAAACTGAGGCACAGAAAGTTCATTGAATCTTTCAAGGCTATATAACTGGCACATGCAAAAGCTGGGATTTAAACCCAGGCACCAGCCTTGGAGTTGTCTTCCGTCTGTTCTTTACCTGTATCTCCCAATTGATCATCCACAAAACCTTCAAAAACTGGTCTAGGAGGCAGCATGGAAGGCAAATCTGAAGATAATGTGCCCCCCTCTTGAGAGGCAAGGAATCACAAGGTAGAAAGCTATGAAGAGAGAAGGAAAGGTATTTCATCTCAGAGGCCCATGGGATAGAAGAAAGAGACACTTGAGCCTGGTGAATTGAGGGCCCCAATGTAAGATGGTTTTCTCATGATGGCTGCCACCATTATCCACAGCCCTGTCTGGGACATAGCCCTGCTGTCAAGTAGCTTTGAGTTCCTCTGGGCATGTCGGCCCCTGTGGGCACGCGGTACACTATAGACTGCTGAGTCATTCTATAGAGTCAGAAATGGCTCACTCCCTTTCCAGCGTAACACTTCCAGAACAAGCAGGGAGCAGGTGCCAGAATGAGAATCAGGCTCGCCTTTATCTTGAGACCGGAGGCAGGTAATTCTTTGTTGTGGGGGATTACCATGTGCAATGTAGGACTGGTTAGCGGTATGCCTGGCCTCTACCCTCTAGATGCCAGTAGCACACCACCCATCTGTGAGAACCAAAAAATGTCTCCAATCTTAAGTATAGTCTAGGAGATAAAATCATCCCCATTGAGAAGCACTTCTATGTCCTCTAAGAGAAACAGAGAAAGATACTTCCTCAAGATACTTATTTCCACCTGTCAGAAAGTTATCATAATAATATATGCAAATATCCTATGTCTACGATGTATAGAGTGCACAACCTGCCCAACCACCCATGACAGTCCTTTTCCTCCTCTTTTGTTCCTCTCCTCAAGCCTGGGAGGAGAATGAGGCTAATCTGCTCTACACATGATCATTCTATTTCCCGTACTTCTGAGATACTATAAGGAAACTGAGGGATGACTACACACCATCAAATCCAGCTTCCTGACCTCAGCTTGGGGTTGGGTTTGGGACAGACCTTTCTCTACCCTGAGGTGAACATTAAGAAACTAAAACTCATATTGATCCTTCTGATTTTCTAGTCCAGCCATGAATGCGACAGGCATGAGGTGATAATTACATTTTTTTTCCTTCCTCATTGCTGAAGCAATAGATAGAACAATTTAATTTATAGCTATGTTCCCCTATCCTTGAAGCAGGCAGTATTAATTAGGAAGTAAAGCAGTGACAGGGCGTGCGTTAATGAGCTGTTAATGCCTGCCCTAGGAGCCCAGCAAGGTCTGGAGCCAAAGGCCAAGTGATTTCTACCACCCAGTAAGTGCACTAATAGCCAATTAAAGAGCATCCTGAATGGTTCCTTTCTCTTGGTCCGGAGTTTTTTCTATTTAAAAAGTTGCGAAGTTTCCAAATAAGCATAGGTTTGTTTTAGTGCACAGTTCCTTCTCTCTTCTTGCAATAAAGAGTGAATCCGCCCACAGAGGAGAAGGGAGAGAAATCAAAGGAAAGGACTAGTCAGACAGAGACTGACACACTGACCCACAAAGCAGCCCTTTGACCTGCTTGCTGGAGGTAACAGGCCCTTAGTGTGGGGTTATTTACTCCACCCATTTCTGTCCTG
>NW_011889054.1:1244528-1246919 GCF_000151845.1 Pteropus vampyrus | reverse complement strand
TTTCTCTACCCTGAGGTGAACATTAAGAAACTAAAACCCATATTGATCCTTCTGATTTTCTAGTCCAGCCATGAATGCGACAGGCATGAGGTGATAATTACATTTTTTTTTCCTCCCTCATTGCTGAAGCAATAGATAGAACAATTTAATTTATAGCTATGTTCCCCTATCCTTGAAGCAGGCAGTATTAATTAGGAAGTAAAGCAGTGACAGGGCGTGCGTTAATGAGCTGTTAATGCCTGCCCTAGGAGCCCAGCAAGGTCTGGAGCCAAAGGCCAAGTGATTTCTACCACCCAGTAAGTGCACTAATAGCCAATTAAAGAGCATCCTGAATGGTTCCTTTCTCTTGGTCCGGAGTTTTTTCTATTTAAAAAGTTGCGAAGTTTCCAAATAAGCATAGGTTTGTTTTAGTGCACAGTTCCTTCTCTCTTCTTGCAATAAAGAGTGAATCCGCCCACAGAGGAGAAGGGAGAGAAATCAAAGGAAAGGACTAGTCAGACAGAGACTGACACACTGACCCACAAAGCAGCCCTTTGACCTGCTTGCTGGAGGTAACAGGCCCTTAGTGTGGGGTTATTTACTCCACCCATTTCTGTCCTGCGTCCAAGCTTCAGGAGAGGAGGCTGACATTTTTGTAGGAACTTTTGTTGTAGAGACTATTTACTCATGTTGACACCTTATCTTCCAACAATAGGAGTCTCCTAATAAAAATAAGAGCTAAGTGTTTACTGAGTGTTTACTATATTCCAGTACTGCTGTGGGCTTGCACCTATTGTCTCATTTAATCCCCATAACAATCCCCTTAGGGAGGTACTGTTGTTATCCCTCTGCTGCTGATGGAAAAACAGGCACAGAGTGGTTAAATGATTTACCCAAGATCACACAGCTAGAGGGTGGGAGAGCCAGTTTTTAAAACCAGACCATCTGCCTTCAATTCCAGGAGCCTGGAACAAGATTCATAGCCCGCAGGTCTCTTCTGCCCACCATGACCTGGTGGTACAGGCCCCTTGCCTGAGAGAGAAGTGCAGATGTTTTCTCTCCTCCCAGGGGCAGATGTATTGCTCTGCTAGGAAACAGGGAGAAAGGCAGGAGATAGAATCTTGAGGCCACGATCCAGCAACACAACCATCACCCAGGAGCTTGTTAGAAACGGAATCCAGGCCCCAGCCCAAAACTAGTGAATCAGGATCTGCATTTTAACAAGATCCATAGGAGATGCATATGCATGATGACATCTGAGAAGTGCCAAGCTTGCCACCAAGTCCAAGTATGCCATCCTGAGGGTCATGTTCTTCTCTGCAGCTAATTAAAAGTAAGCAAAGTTTCATTCCATACGTACCCTGCCTCAGTCACTTGGATATCACACAAGCTCGTTTAATCCTCCCCAGAACCTGTAAATAAGACTGGGGGCCAGAGTGGTTAAGCACCCAAGCTTTTGTAAAAAAAAAAAAAACATGACCAAGGCACATTCTAGCCCAGAGTCCTATCGAGACAGCCCCTTAGCACAGCATCACACTACAGCAGCTCTAACTATGGGTCAGGAGGGTGGGCCAAGGTCCCCAAGCAGAGTTTACACAGCTCTACAGATGTCCATGGCAGAGCACAAGGCCAAGGTGAGAAATAAATTCTGATTTTGGAGTCTCTGAATTTTGAGAGTTAAAGAAAAAAAATCTGGTTAGAACAGTATGACCAGGGAGTAAAGAGAGAGCTTCTCAAAGCCCCTTCTGGACTTACAATTTAATGCTTATTTATTGAGAACCTCTTGGTGCATTTGCTCAGTACTACATCAAGATGGAGTTGTTCTCTGTGCCCTAAAAGCTTATGATCTAAAAAAGGCCACAGAAATGGATGAGACATAAAAAATACCAGAACAATACAACAGCCCTAATCAGACTGTCTTTGCTTTTCTTTACTTATAAGTCACTGGCTTTAAATTTAATATAGTGTCATGTCTTCTTTTTTCTTAAGGTTTTCTTAAAAGATCATATAAAGATTTTCTTCCACAGTAAGACTTTTATATTATATTTTTCTTAAAATGGAGTATGGTGCATTTACCCTTCATCAGATGATTCCTTATAACTCACCTTGCTTTATTAAGAAGACTGCGAGAGGTGGCTATGCTCCTAGTAATAAAAATGTATTTTCAGGCCCATTCAAACCAATGAAAACCTGAGTTTTCAAAGCACAAGATAATGAAAATTCTCTAGATGGTTGTCTTTTACCACTTTTAATCTATTAACAGACCCTGAGTGTCTCAGATGAAAAGTACTCTAGTGTGAACTGCTGTCGTTAACAGCATTCCATACAGGTAACTCTTGATTATTCCAATTTCTCACAAATCTGGACACTTTTACTGCCTCTATAACCTCTCTAGAGAATGTGAAAGAGACC
>NW_011889054.1:1241540-1243023 GCF_000151845.1 Pteropus vampyrus | reverse complement strand
TTTGTATATACTTGGAAGGAAGCAAAGCATTAAGATTATTCCTTGGTTCCCAAACTGGCCCCGTATACTGGGGGCAAGAAAGAAGCAGGCCACTTCAGATTAGTAGATGGCAGTTTTAAGAAGCAAGGAAAACTTACTCACGAGGTTCATCTTGGTCCACAAGACAAGTAGGTCTCCATGCCTTCCGCCAGAATCTTAAGAGTTTGTACAGAGGCCTTAACGGCATTTGGTCGTGTGTGCCATCGAGGTGGTCTCAACAAGGCATGGCTCTCTCGAGGCTGCGTCCTTGAAACGGTTCCCACTGTGGGAATGGCGGGCAGAGCGTACATTCTGAGGTTGGGGAGGAGGTGAGGAGCCTCAGATCACCCGCATCCAGCTCAAGGGTCAACCAGAGGTCACATCCTCTCGATGACCTCCCCCAACATTATCAACAAGGAAAGATGTCAGAGAAGATAGCCTAGGGAAGGAAAGCGCTCTCCATATTGGAGGCCTCTCCTAGCCGAAGCAGCTCACCTTTTGCATTTTTCAAGCAATATTATTCCTAGGTGCAAGTCGATCCCAGGTTCTCAAAAGAAAAACAATCATCTCTCCCAATGCTAGAGGGAAAATGGGCTACTTTGGCTTTTTAAGAAATAGTGCTGAGAGAGGAGAGGAGGCATCTGAAAAAATGCAAAGGAAAAGGCCTGCAGGAATGACCGACAGCCAGTTATAACTGCTCTCTCCCCCCATTCTGCCCAGTGCTCTCCAGCTAACATGTTTTCCCATAGTGACCTCCCCCACCTCAAGGTCTCTCCAGCTCACATGTGTTGATTCATGGCTTGCCAACCAACTAATGTTCTTCCTTATCTCTGTAGCCGTGTAGGAATAACAAGACTGTGTAAAACTGCTTGTTATGTTACAATCGGAGCTCAGCCTTTGGATAGGAATCCGCTGAGCAGGTGGCAGCATCAATAAGTGCTGCTCTCTGCTTATAGCCTAGGTGTCTCATCTCTCTGTTCGAGAATCCTATAATGGTGCTGATAACACCAAGGTCACAGGTTCTGCAAAACAAACAACCTGTAAAACCAGTGGTCCGGGAATTCCTCCCCCGCTGCAGCCCCCCACATGAAGCTCCTCCTCCCCATCCTGAGTCATGAGGCACACGTGAAACCTCAGACAAAGGAATCACATGCCCCTTGCATGGACACAGCAAGGGTATATAAACTAAGAAATCTAACCAAGGGGAGATCATGCTTTGGGTCTATTGAATGCCCAATGCTCTCCGCTGGCAATAAATTCTTCCTCTAACATAGTTGTCTGAGCATCCAAATTCCTCCGTCGGGTGTCGCTTCCTGCATCAGTGTGTCAGTCTCCAACATGGTCCAAGCCGCGGTGATTGCTCAAGAAAATTAACCATTGTTAGTAATTTTTTTGAGAACTTAACCTTCACATGACATATGACCCAGATGTACTGAGAGATAAGAGGAAGCCAAATGAATCAAGC
>NW_011889054.1:1196920-1239855 GCF_000151845.1 Pteropus vampyrus | reverse complement strand
CTCATCATCTACCCTCTAGGTAGCTCATCCATTTCTCCCTTCCTCACAGCCACTGCCTTCACATACTATTATTACCGCAGCAGGCACCACTCTCCCTTCTCCTGTCTCCAGACTCCCCCTCTCACCAGCCACTACACTCTAGCCAGGAATTCTCTCACATGCAGATCTTACATGCTCTGCTGCTTAAAGTCCCACAATGGGCCCCACAGCACTTAGGATCAAGTCCAGATTTAATGGCAGAATTTTATTGCCTCTCCAGCCTCCCCTTTTGAGACTCGCTTCTCTAACCCTCCATGCTCCAACTGTCCTGAACTTCACGCCCTTGAATTTGCTGGGGCTGCTTGAGTCCACATCTTCACATGAACAGAACAACATATTCTTCCTGAAACACTTCCCTATCCTCCAACCTCTTCTGACTCACGTTGGCCTCAAAG
Organism: Pteropus vampyrus; assembly: GCF_000151845.1. Lineage (NCBI taxonomy): Eukaryota > Metazoa > Chordata > Mammalia > Chiroptera > Pteropodidae > Pteropus > Pteropus vampyrus. The sequence goes on along the minus strand of NW_011889054.1, from coordinate 1,239,421 downwards.
GTATTCTTCTTGGAAGCCTCCCAGGTCCTCCTGTGTGTTCTCTTGCACCTGACACTTTCCCCAGTGGTTACCAGGTTTAACAAACCATGCAATTCTAACTGGGCATCCTGCATTTTATCTGGCAATCCTACCCAGTGAGCACTTGTCCCAGAGTATGCCAATTGCTCACATTTTAGTTTCCCCACTGGGCTCCAAATTGCTTAAGATAATGGTCTTGTCAATACTGCTCCACATTTAGTTAAATGAATAAGTAAATGTGACTGAATTGGATGGATGGAGGAGTGACTTGTGGATGGGAGTATTTATTTACCTGTAGGACTGGACTTCAGACCTAAACAAGAAATATGCTTCAGAGACTAAAAGGAGGCAGATGACAATACCCATCCAAGCTAGAGAGGTTAGTTCTGGGTTTCAGGCTGTAAGAGAGGAACTTAGAGAAGGAAATTGTAGACTAAAGGGAAATGACAAGAGATATAACTGGAAATGATTTTTTTTAATGCTTTCAGCATGCACAAAGCTAACAGATGAACATCAGCTGTTTGGGGGATTGCTCTGGCTCAGTTTTGAGAGTCCTTTACATAGCTCTAAAGCTTGAGCTCTGCTGCAAGGGTTAAAATAGGCAGGTGGGAGGGGGAAGGTGGTGCCAAGGATGATCGAATGTCTTAACTCTTTTTATTTTGGGATGGTTTTCTAATAGAAACCTTAAACAGATCTTAGTTTATTTCTTTATGTGAGTTTTAAAAACTCTACAATGGAATCAATGTGTAACTCCAGGCTGAGATCCCCTCACCTCACAAACCTAGGGAAGTTGTTGATTCAACTTTCAGAAGCCTCTAGTTGAAAATCAATGCTTAAGACGCCCTGCAGAACCTGGGGAAACATTTGTTAATTTGCTCTGGGGCAAAACCTTATCAACATCAATCAGGCATGAATGTAGATTATTTTCCCATGCTACCAATATAATCATCTATATGTTTGGTCAACATATACTATCAAACAAGAAAGAACAGATGGTTGGTAGACAGTGAGAAGAGACCCAGAAGAATGAGGTACACTCAGGGCTGAAATCCAGCAGATACACACCTCTGCGGCCATACAAGTTATGTACTTATGTGTCTATCTACTTCCATCGTAGTTGGTTAATAGTAGTTGTTCAAGCCTCAGCCCTGCTGGTCTCAGATCCAGCAGGAAAGAGAGTGGCCCAGGCACTACAGTGGGCCAATGCCAGCTGCTCATCTGACCCCTTCCCATCCTCTCCCCAGTCCACCTGCAGCCAATTGGTGCTTTCCTGCAGTCACCCTTAGGAACTGTGGCCTCTACAGTTCCCTGCTATTAGGGTACCATACTGATTGTTCAGTATTTTGAATATTACATACCAACTCTCCAGAGAAAATAAAATGATAATGTCTTCCTAATAACAAGTGACTCACCTCTCCCTAATCTCTTTTTTTTTTAATTCCACTCCCCCCACCCCCAACTTCCACCCCTGACCTACAGATGTTGCCATCTCCTCTTAAAAACTGGATCTCTGATGGTGGAGCATCTCCTCCCACACACTTGTGGCGCATCCCTGGGGCCTGGTATATCCGGAGCCTGGCACACCCAGGGGGCCTAGCGAGCCCAGGTTATGGGCCGTGGCTCCACTGGGGCTCGAACACAGGACCTTCCGCATGTAAAGCAGATGTACTAACCACTAATCTATGGAAACATCCCCCTAATCTCTTTTCTTGATTAACCCCTGCTCTACCATTTAGATCTCAACACAAATGTTACTCCCCACCTACCAGTCTAGACTGTGTCCCCCTTATATAGTTTCATGACTGTGTTCTTTTACTGCATATATTGTATTAGTTTATTTTCTGCCTCCCAGACTAGGCCATGAGCTTCATGAGGGCAACAGAAAGCAGAATTTACTTGACGAACTGTGTGGGCTTCCACGTGGTTTATGTGGTTGGCTCCAAGGATTGGCAGTGATGTATTCCAGTCACCTAGAGGAAACACGTTCCTTCCTCGGCCCCTAGTAATTGGTTCAGAAATGAAAACCTGACCTGGGGCAGCTCAAACAGAGTGAGCCTGAGCACTCTGGCTAAGAAGGCAGAGACATAGAGCTATTCTGAAGAGACAATGTCACCACGGTGGTTATTGTGAAACATGACTTAAGGGAGAGCAAAGGTGTGGAGTCTGAGAAAGGTAGACCCAAAGGATATATATATTGGGACTCTGGAGCAAACCACACCTGGGCTGGCCCTGCTTTGGGGACTTTTCAGTTATATCAACCAATCAACCAATAAATTCTCTTTTTTTCTCCCCCTTTAGTCAGCTTGGATCAAGTTTTCCCTACTGTGACCAACAAAATCCTAATCGATTTAATATCTTGATTATTTTTGTCTTGCTCTTGTATCCATAAGAACCTTGCTCATGGAAAACACTGAATAAAGTTCTGACTAATGTGCTGCTGGAAGAATTGGACACGGCTTAATGAGAGAAGTGACCCGGTGACAGTCAACTAGAGCCTTAATTTGAACATATTTCTTTAGAAAATGTATTAAGACTGCCCTAGATTTAAATGCATCAGAAATTCAGAAGTATTTTCTCCAGTGCATTTTATAGCAGAACACTTGCTACCTGAGGTTATTCACCTGCTCACCTGTCATTTCCCAAGAACTTCTGAAGATTTTTGCTTCAACCCCTAGACTTTCAACCTAATGGATCTATGGTTTGAGAAGGGGAAGGAAACAGGAAGGAATGATTCAGCTTCTAGCCGCCTTTTGCTCTGCTGGATAATTATTCCCTTCCCCCTAGAATAACCTATAATTTTTTACATTTCTTATATTTCAGGCTTAAGTTTCACTTCTTAGGTGCTTAAGATGCCTTTGGCTTTTTACTTGGCTTGCTTGATGCAAGCCAAGGTTTTATTTTTCTCTTGAAAGCTATTTTACTAGGCTAGAGTCATCAGAAGCAACTTTAGGTCGTTATATGACATCTTTCAAAGTATAATCAGGCTGTGTGGTTCATGATGCTGCTATTAGATTAAAGGTCTGTGTTGCCAAAGTGGTGCGATACTAAAATTATTGAGAAATAAACAAACCTGACTGGACAGTGAAGGAAAATTCTACAAGTTGGTTCCTATATCCCCATCATATTCTTTTCCTCCTTTCCTGGTTCACTAAAAGCACACTTGCCCATCCTATTCACATTTTCAAAGTGTATTTCTTACTCTCAGGGCTCCTGGATTATATATCCTCCAACTGTTGGCTTTTGACTTCTTGATGTACCTTTTGCATACCTTTGCTGATATTTTAGATTTTTCTTTTAAATTACTTATTAACTACAAAGAGACAAATAATTTGACAGTAGAGAAACCTCATGGACACCACCTTAATCAAGACACCAATGAGATAGACAATAGGTGCCTCCTGTTAGGATGGACCAAGAAGCATACAATATAATCTCTGTGGTCCCTTTGCCAAAAATGCATAACCTGAAACAATGATGAATAAACAGAGGACAAACCCAGATTGGGGATCATTCTATGCAACAACTAGCCCATACTCCACATACTGCCAATAACCTGAAGAACCAAGAAGCTGAAGAACTGTCTCATATTTAGACTAAAGACATGTGAGAACTAAATGCACTACATGATTGTGGACTGGTTCCTGGGATAAAAAAAAAAAAAATAGCTATAAAAGATGTTACTGGAATAGTGGCAAAATTTGAATATGGATTGTAGATTAGTCAATAACATCGATATTTAAAAACTGCTGTGATTAAACAGAATATCATTGTTCTCAGGAAATCATTGTTTAGAGGTAAAGGGGCACAATGTCTCCAACTACCCTTGAGTGGTTCAGAAAAAAGAAATGTATATACAGAGAGTGAATGCCGAAGTAAATGAAGCTAAATGTTAATAATTGGTGAATCTAGGTAAAGCATATATGAGTTCTTTGTACTAATCTTGCAACTTTTCTGTAAATTTGAAATTGTAGCTATACCTATATATGTACATCTACACAGATATATAAAATAAACATACATGATTCAAAATAAGTTTACAACCCAGTGCATAAACCTAAAATCCAGCTTATTCCTCAGGTTTTCTTAGACAATTGGTATAAAGACAAAGGCTAGGATACCAACGGTGACTCAGTCAACAATTCAATAATTAGGGCCCTGTCTACATGTCTACTAAATTGTTTTCATTTGAATAAAACATTTTGGACTTCTTTAAACTTAGAACCAATTACTTATACATTTAAACACTCAAAGTGCAAAATCCATACTTTTCCCCAAGTGAGGTACAAAGTTGTCAATATTCTCATGCGCTGACAAGTAAGGCTAATTTCTATAACCTAACTATAGAATTTTTGTGTACCTAAACTTTTTCTAACATGCCTAGTTTCCTATTTTCTTAGAAAATCCAATTTACATATCTGGGATTTCCAAGTTCTTGTTTATGTCATGTCAAATGAACTGTTTTACTCTTTAGCTTCTTAAAAAGAAATTCAATAACTCTATGCTCACTGCTAGCTTTTCTCTCTCTCGATATCTCTTTGATCAAGCTTTTCCATCTACTCTGGAATAATCCAGGGGTAATTAGAACTTCTTACCTTCTTCAGCCCAAAAGGAGCCAATCTATCACAAACTGTCATGGATTCTGATTTTAAATTACCAAGAGCCCAATTACCAACAGAGGCAACGAATCTTCTTTCCAATTAAAGTGATTGATTTCTCCTCAGACTCAGTAGTATTATTTCACTTTTTAATTATGTTCATTCTGATCAAACGTAAGAAAATTCTTCATTTTATTTTTTTTCCCCAAAGAACGCAACAAACATTAATCATAGTGATACAAGGCCAGACCTGCTAATGCCTTAGACAGACTTGGACACCTAACAATGGGTCTTGTCCATTTTAAGGGTCTTAGTGCCTCTTCGGCTCTAAAGGAGGAAGGAAATAATTATTTGTTACATCACATAATTCACTTAAGGGCTTTGCAAACCTTCCATGTTTAGTTGCACTTAGTTGAGAAAGCATTTGATACTGAGATAAACATAGAGTAATGAAGGAATGAAGAATTAGGGACAGAACACAGTTTTGTTTCTTGCACGGACAAAGAATAAAACCTCAGTGTTGGAGACAAAGCAGTGTTGGAAGGTAAATATAAGGAACATGGAACGATTTTGTTTTCTCTCACTTGGATGGCATTAGTATGATTATGTGTTGTCGAGAATTTTGAGAAAAATAAAACTTCAGTTTAGGGAAAGAAGTACAAATTGGATGATCTGAAGGAACACGAGGATGCTATACTCACAGATTCCTCAAGGCACTTACTTGTCTATCTCCCCTGCTGGTCATCTTAATGGAAAGACCAGCTGGTTCTGGCTCCTGCAGCCTGCTGACCAAGAAGCCTCCTAATCTCCCCTCCCACCCCTCTCTACATGGTCAGCAAACTGGCATCAGTTCATTCACTTGAGACATACTACGGTCAAGGTTTTCACTCAATGAGTGTCTTCGGCAGCAATCTGTGTCCAAACAATGGGAACTACCCTTTGTACTTGAACAAATGCAGTTGCTGACCACTTTCCAAAAGATTTCAGATTCATAAGGATAAGTCTGGGAGCCCTCCAAGATTTTAAATTTTCTCATTCAACCAGTCCTAGCTGATCATTTTAGTGGAAAATAAGTTTGTATTGTATACTAAGCTTTTGAAAATTTAAAAAAGTCCATATATGTGAGATTATCCCTCTTTATTCCAGGCAGTTTGCAAAATTCTGGAAGACCAACAAGACCAGTCTAAAACTTTTCATTCATTAAACAGACAATTGTTAAGCATCTCCTCAGGGCAAGGCAGGATGGCAAGTGATGGAGCTGAAGAAGGCAGACATGCAGGCATCTCAGTAAATAACAGAAGGAAGGTACTGGGATGGGATAAATGGGTTACCCTTGTAACAACAAAGGAAGAGCATTGTTCCAATAGAGGAGACACAAAGAAGGTCAGGAGGTTGGGAAGCATCTTGAAGGAAAGCTGATCATGCCAAGTCGGGGCAGGACCTCCAGGCTTATGTCATAGCATGGGCAAATGCATGCCGCATTTTAAGAACTATAAACATACAGAGGCCAGGCCAGATGCTAGAAAGCTGTGACTGTCGAGCTAAGAAGCCTGGGATTTGTTATGTATTGAGGACGAGCACAAGAATTGTCAGTCCAACTGGCTGTACTAAAATGGGTGGGTGGGAGGAGATAAGGCTGCCGAAATAATCTGCTGAGGGTCAAAAACAGAGTGGGCCATGGCCATGGAAGTGAGATCTGAGGAACTTCGGGCTGGTACAAACCATAGGGACTTGCAGTCGTCACATGAAAGGATGAAGAAGACGACTCTGGCTCTATTATATGTGACCACTTCGTTGGATTCCATGAACTGGCTGGCTTTTGCTATTTAAACATTTATTGTGGTTATTACCTACATCCTACATTGAGCCCTTGTGAATTCTTAAACACCCCTGAGATAAATGGGGGAGTTATTGTAAATCCTCTTTTATAGGTGAGAAAACGAAGACCATAAGGCTTAGCCCTCACCAGGGGAACCCAAATAACCAACCCGACTAGTGCAGAACTGGGATGAGAATTCAGTACAGTCCTCATTACACAATCTAAAGAAACATGACCATTGCTCAAAACCATCCTATTGGCACTATTTCTGGCCTGAGTAGGATAGAGTTCATGGAAATTTACACTGAGAGCTGTGCTGGAAGTTGGTTTTGCTGATAATATTCACTCCAAAAGCCAACAGAAAGCTACACAGTATGCCGAACCATTTAAAAAAAACAAAAAACAAACATGAATGCACAGCACTCGAGTCTTACATCTTTAAACTAAATTATATTACCCTTATAGAATGCTATTTTTAGACTCAAGTTTTCCCATCATAAAGTTTAAAAAAGAACAATCTGTGTAAAAAGCAGGTAAAGAAATTCACTTACAAAGGTTTATTTAGATGCTTTACGACTTTAATGTCCTTCACGTATTCAACATAAAATACTGACATTGAATGAACAATAGGGGAAAAGATGCTTTAATAAGAATATTCCAGAACTCACAGCATCACTCTAGTCAAACACTGTAATGAGAACAGTCAAGTGAACAAACGATAAGGGAGTTTAACAGAGATTTTTAGTTTAACGGCATAACTGAAAAATAAAGAACAAACCAACAAGCCAAGCTTCTCTTTTACCCACTAAAAGGAAAATAAATCAAGGAACTTCAAAATCTTGTGAAGTGGCTTTAAGAGGGAGGAGGGGAGAGGCGAGACAGAACCGTATTTCTCAAAAGTCTCTACATACATCATCGAGAACCACGTTATTAGAAATATAAATGCATAGAGATATAAACTATTTGGTATTAAAAACAGGCCTTGCTATATAAACACATAGTGTGTCACTTTTATCTCTTTATGAGAATAACAGTATAAAGAAGGATTTCCAGTTTGTGTTTTAGCCTGGAACTCCTAAACACTCACCACATGGTCAACGTTAACCTGAATTAACAGCTGTGGAACTCAGGACACCCCACTGCTGTCATTTTGGAAAGGATCAAGATTCAGCACCCAGTGGCCCGCACCCACCCTCCATGCTGTGTGTTTGGGCATTTCCAGAAACAATTAACTGCACTTTAAGTCAGTCCACAGGCAAGTATGAATACTGAGATCTAGCTAGAAAAAGTAGCAGCAAAGATAACATAAGCTGGAATTGTTAGAAAAGCTAAAGGAAGATTTTTAAAATGCTTCCAGTTCAAGTCAAAATTAAGGTGTCTGTTAAGTCACAGCAGCTTTGCAGAGCTGTGGATGTTTTGCTGTTATCTGAGAAAAAAAGAATCTATAATAAGCATGTTCTTTAAGAAAAATATCAAGTTTAAGTTTTTGAAGCCATTGCTAAGCTACTTTAAATTCTGTACATTATTCAGAGGCAGAGTATATATTGGTTAGAATGTGCTCATAACTGATGCATCTCCAAAAACTTCTTCATGAAGGCCGCCAGCTCCTGAACATCCTCGATCGTGACGGCATTGTACAGGGAGGCCCGGATGCCTCCCACAGATCTAGAAAGACCAAAGGATGCCACCATTAACATAAGCATCTAATTCAGCATCGGACCACCCTTTCTCCAGTCACCCCACAGGTGGCTAGGTGTTCAGATATCTAATCATTAGAAAATTCTCCCTAATACCGTGAAAGTCCATCATGCTCTCACACATAACCTAGATGAACTCAACTATTCCAGGAGCCTGCAGTGCAGGGAGCTGGTATAACCATTGCAGGGTAGGTCTCTTGCCTCTCATGTGGAGGACATATTTTTCATAGAGCATGCAGGATTAACTATTCTAGCTGATGCTCCTCTGAAAAACAGTGATCTGTTCTGACACCAAAGAGGTTTGTACCAGCCTCACCAGAGATGGGATGGCAACCCCTGTGCTTTAAGAGCAATTTAAGTGATTTTCAAGGGTAATTTTGACAAAAGCCCCTGGAAGACATGGCTTCACCATGCTCTCAGCGGGGGAATTGTGCTAAGGGCTCTATAAGCAACAGGAGGAAGGACTAACCCTGTAACAACTGATTTTCCCAACAAGTTAGAATAACTGCTACTCCAAGCTGGGCAGGCTCCGAGATCTGTTTCGTTCTGCATTTGAAAACCTAAACCTATTCTCTGACAAGTTCCTGGACTGGATTGTACTCACCTATGACCTTTCAAGGAGATCATATTGAGCTCCAGAGCTTTATCGAGAAATCTTTTTTCTAAAGCATCGTCTCCTTTGGCATTGCCAATGCGGAATGGAATATTCATCTTGCTTCTATTCTGGGGCTCCACTGGACATCTGAAAAACATGTTTACTATTCCAGTGACTTTTCTGAAATGTGCAACTGCCATTAACAAATCAACAGAAAAAAAAGTTAAATATTTTCTAAATGGAAAAAGGAAATGAAAAAAAAGACCTGCCTAGGACATTTATAATTTACTTAGGGAGACTCCTGTTACATATGAAACAGGGAGTTAGCATTCTCTTATGTGACTTGTACTTAACTTGCACAAGCCTGTTTCCTCATTTGAATATTGAGAATAATAATACCCCCATTTCAGACTAGTTAAGACAGTTTCAGTGGTTCGACAGCTACACAACAGTGAGTGACTCTTTCTCTACAAGTCCACAGAGAAAAAAATATTGGTCCTAATTGTGGCTGAAAGACTTAAAAATAATGTGCAGCAGCTTTCAATGCACTTGTCACACTGTATTATTCCAAGCCGTGTGACCATGAGTAAGTTACTAATCTCTCTGTTGTGCCTCACTTTCTTTATCTGTTGAATAGTGGGAAGTATAATGGAATCTATCTCATAAGGTTGATGTGAATGAAGATTAAGTGTATTTATAGGGAATTTTTGTGGCATATTTTTAAATGGTCACAAATTCTCTGCAGCCCTGCCAGCAATAAATGGGGTCTAGTTCATCACATCTTTTGAATCTGAGCTGGCCTTGTGACTTGCTTTGACCAAGAGATTACAGCTAAAGTGATGCTGTACTACTTCCAAGCTTAGGCCTCAAGGGGCACGTAGCTTCTATATCTGCCCTCTTAAAACACTGCCGCTGCCACATAAGTAAGCCTGAGCTAGCCCTGCTGGAAATAAAAAGCCCAGCCAACAGCTAGCATCACTACCAGACATGTGAGTGAGACCATTTTTAAAAAACCACTGGCTTCAGGTGAATTACCAGATGACTTCCGTTGAATAAGTGGTCCCAGGTGAGAGCAGCAGAACCACCCAGCTGGGCCTGGCTCAACCTGCTGACCCAAAGAATCACAAGCAAAGAAAATGGTTGTCATATTGAGTCACTGTCTTGGGGTATTCTATGATGCAAGAGTAGATAACTATCACACTTTAAAACAGTGTCTGGAACAGAGTAAATGTGATATGAGTATCTGCTAAATTCAATAAATTGATCTTTTTATTCCTAGCACCTTGCACAGGGCTTACACAGACTCTCAGAAATGATGAGTGAACTTTTTATCTAGGAATGGATAGGGATTTGACTCTAGTTTCTGATTTGTAAAATAAGCAGCCAAAATTATTTTCCACTGACAACCAAAAGAGACAAATGGAAGAGCAAATGACATGCTACTCTGGAATAAGAGAAAAATATGTAATGATCCTCTTTCTCCATTTTCAAGCACATCCTGTCTTAGTCTTACACTTCTACAGAGTGGGAGTCATTAAAATTAAACAGCAAATAAAAGCAGCGTGAGGAAGCCCCCATTAAAAGTTACGCTTTTCCCTGAGGGCACATACATAATTCCTGTTAAAGTTAATAGGAGTCAAGTGCACACCTACAGGCAGAAGAGACGTGAGAAGGGAAACCAAATAAGGGAAACCAAATATCTCATAGCTGGCTGGCTTTGAGCTTGAATTCTAGGCGCCACCCCTTTTTATGAGGTGGTAAGTATCATGGTGGATATTTAAATTAAAAATTCAGTGGATACCATCTTTTTATATTCTGCTGCCTCAGGCTCCCAAACTGAGCATCCAATTATAGAGGTGGAGAGGCAAAAAAGCACAGTTAATTTAAGGGGGGGGGGGGAAAAACTAACAGCGGAAAGAATGAAGAATCCATATTTATAGTGAGCCCCCTGCCCTATTTACCTATCCATTGTGAGAGTCGATGAATCACAACACAAAAGCTAGAAATTAAAGATTAAATTGGCACACAACAAATACTTAAACAGTGCCTAAGAGTATCTCTGGTATGAGACTGAAGGGAAGGAAAAAAAAAAAAAAGAGTAAAAGGAATTAACTGCTCCCACTCTAGTGAGATGGCTGAGTAGGGAATTAAAATTCCACGTGAGAAGTGCTGTAACAGCAAAGGGCTGTGGAAGCAAATCCGAACAGGGAATTCTGCCTGAGAGAAGGCTGAAAGGAGTCACAGAAGGGGACATGAGAGTTGTTAGTTAGGACAGGAGATGAAAAACGAACATTGTGACAGAGAACTTGCATCTGCAAAGGCATGGGGACCCCAGCAGGCTCTCTGATGCAGCTGGTGTTGGGTTTCTGGCCACGGTAGGGCCTGGACGGTGAAAGGCCTGCAGATACGCTCTGCTGGAAACTGGATAGGATCCTTGAGCAATTAGAAGCAATCAGAGTTTTTGGAAGAGAGAAAATGGAAACCTGAATTTTTTTCCCCACTCCACATGAAGGTAGGTGGTAAGAAAGGTGACCTCAAGTCTGAATATGAACTCTATCATTTGGACATTTTTATAATAGTAAAGATAATATCTAATATATATTAAGCACTGTGTCAGGAATGTACTAAGTGCTTTCCATAATAAACACAAATAATATTTAGAGCCAACTCTTTTCTTTTTCATTTGTCTTAAGGTAGCTTTTGATAGCTCCCTTAATCTCATTGTTAACCCATTCATTGTTTAGTAGCATGTTATTTAGTCTCCATGTGTTCGTGTATTTTTCAGGTTTTTTTTGGTCATGGATGTCTAGTTTCATACCATTGTGGTCAGAAAAGATGCATGATATGATTTCAATCCTCTTAAATTTATTGAGACTTGTTTTGTGGCCTACGTGGCCTATCTTGGATGGAGCTAACTCTTTAAGGAATGCTCCCTATGTGCCAAGCGCTGTTTCTAGTTCTTTGTACAACTAACCAGCACAAGAGCCCATGTTCTTAACCCTTGTATTACATACTCTTTATTCGCATGCATTTTTCACATAATCCTCATGACAGTCATAAGAAGTACATACTATTACTACATCCATTGTACAGATGAGGAAACTGAGTTTAGAGCAGCTGGGTCATTTGTCCAAGTTCACGTGCTAGTAGCAAAGCAGGGCTTCTAAGCCCAAGATGCTATACTGCTCACGTGAGCTCATCTTGGGGTCAACCAGTGCTGTGTGGGTGTTTGGGCTATGGAATGAACACAGGGATTTCTACAGTTGTCTTATCTAGTCTCTGAGTTCTCTGCCAGGGTCAGTGGCAGAGCTGGTGCAATCGCCAGCCAACCACCCAGAACTGTGTTCAGAAAGGGGATGCTTTACGACTCAGGGGGCAAGGAACAGGGGACAAGAACTAGAAGCAAAGGTGGTGGCGAATGGCACCATCTAATTCTAGGTTACTTGGTATTCCTCTTTAAAGTGTCTCACCTCCCTTTGGGGCGATATTCCCATAGTTTGAAAGTAAAGAATTTCCTGAAAACCCAAGTGAGTACAAAGACAACCAATGAGTACCCAGCTGCAAACACTAAAGAGAGAGGGAGTGAAAGTCTGCTCTTGACTCTGGTAACAAGGTCCCACAGGAATGTCATGAGCTAGGATGACATTTTCTGGGCAAGTGGCCCACGGGGTGGATGGAAATTCCCAGAAAGAGGTTAATTCTGAAGAAGATGCAAGTTCTGGGTCAAGGCTGTTCATAGTAAATGAGTTTCGGGTGGGAAGATGATTAGATTCCCCACAAGAAGACCTGCCTGCCACACTGGCTTCGGAAATGCCAGATTGGGTGTTTGCAGTTAAAGAACCTTGGGGGAAAAGAATTCAGGGGATTCCTAGAGTTCCTTCTATGCTTTTTCTTCCCCCGTGTAGAATTGGTGGACTGGAAGCCATCAGCACTGAAGACATGACACAGAGAGGGGCGGAGGCCTGTCCCTCTGCCTCCCTACATTACAGGAACCAGGACCAAAGCCTGATCCCCGCCAAGAAGAGGAGGGTCCTCTATGCGTTTTTAAAATTTGTTTCTAAGGCCCTGGATTTTTCCCAGGGGCATCATCTTTCCTTCTGTCTTTCAATTTTGTGCCTACACATTTCCTGAGAAATATTTAGAGCCAAAAACTAATAGAAAAACTAGTCTCCCCACCACAATAGCCGCCAAGTGCTTTCACTCATATTTAGGTTCTGAGCACTCTTTGGGAATCAGGAAAGATGACTTTTGTCTTCTGCGTATCCCCAGAGCCTAAAACAAGGCTAGTCCAGAGTCAGTCAGTACTCAAGAGGATGGATGGATGGATAAATCAACAAGTGGATTACATGTCCTCAGCCCTTCCCACAGACTTTCCTTCCAATCTCAGCACAAGCCATCTCTCCAGGGAGCCTACATTCTGCTCCCCAAGCACACTGTACTTTCTTCCCTCAATGTCTTTGTAGGGGCCACTCTCAACCTTCCTAAAAATTCTTCCCTCTTCTCTGCCCAACTATACTCTCGCCCAAGGTTCGAGCTCATTCAAAAGCCCTCCCCTCACCTCCAGCTAAAGCAGTAGCTTCCTGCTCCAAGCTCGTGCTTTATTATTTAGCCCTTGGCTACGAACTCCTTGGACCATCTACTGCTAATCGTGCATTTTAAAATGGCTCCAGTGGGGTACCTTGGCCTGCGCATGTACATATCAGGGTCTAGGGAGGAAGATTCCCCAGCACCAAGCCCCCAGCCTGCACTTGCCTCTGCTATACAGAACCACAGAGCAAACAGAAATGCAGTGTGCACCTCCTTCCTCCAGATCACATGTGGGAGAGGAGTTCAAAGGCCAAGGCATCTAGCCAAGCTGAACTCTCCTCTGGGACTGGACTGGAGGGTCAGTGCAGGACTAGAACTCACAGGGGGAGGCATCAAGCCCTTTAAGGGCAGAGGTGGCGAGAGCATGCTGCTTTATCCTAGTTGTCCAAAAAAGTATAACCAAGCAGGGTCGGGCCTGGTTAATACCTGGATGGTAGACCACCTAGGAAGACCAGGTACTGTAGGCATAAAAAATAAAAATAAAAAAAGTATATCCACCATCCCCAACCCATGGGTGGTTATGGAGGGAGGTGTGTTATATGTTAGGACAGAGACGTTATTTTGTCTGTCCTATATGGCCCACTGAATTCTCAAAGAGAGTACAAATTTCCATGTTACTATCAGCCATACATTTCTGTTAAAACAGACTAAACCTCAAACAGTAATGGCCACTAAGAACAGAGTTCTAGCTCGGTAAAGGAGAAGCATTTATGTATATGTACATATATACATACCCATACACGTGTGCATGTACACAAACACACAGGATAAAGTCTGGTCCTCATACACCTGTCCCCATCCTGAAGGACAGGAAAAGCAAATGAAGACATCATCTGCTAAGCTTTTCGTTTATCAGGCACTGTACTAGATACTTCACATCCAGCATTTTGGTGAGAGGTCTGTTGTAGGGGGTTGAATGGTATTCTCTGAAAAGGTATATCCATATTCTAAACCCAAGAACCTGTGAATGTGACCTATTTGGAAAAAGGGTCTTTGCGGATGCAATTAAGCAAAGGTCTATCTAGATGGGATAGATCACCCTGGATTATCTGGGCAGTCTCTAAATCCAGTGATCTGCCCTTGGAAAAGAAGACACACAAAAAAGGAGGAGGCCACGTGAAGACAGAGGTAGAGGCTGGGGTGATGCAGCCACAAGCCAAAGAATGCCTGGAGCCACTAGAAGCTGGACAAGACTGAAATAGATTTGACTCTGGAGTCTCTGGAGGAAGCAAAGCCTTGCTAACACCTTGATTTCGACTGTCTGGCCTCCAGAATGAGGAGAATCAATTTCTGTTATTTTAAGCCATCCAGTTTGTTTGCAATACTTTGTTCCAGCAGCCCAAGGAGACCAATATAAGGTCTATAAGTTTTCTGTACCACTCACAGAAGCTGCTCCAGTGCTCAATACATTCATGAATTACTTAGTCACAAGAATGTTTAACTAGCAGTCAACTCATCCATTCACAGACTGCAGACTGGGGATGGGGTTGGTAATAAGGGAATCAGTGAACTTTCCTAAAAGGGTAAATTAGCATGGAGGGGGCCAGGGTGGGTGTTTACACCAAGGGTCTCCAGCACAGCCTCTAGGTAAAGTTGAGAACTTTACCTAGCCCAAGTACATTTTGTTTTTGTTTTTGTTTTAAACCCAGGACGCATACAGAGGAAGCAGGAGGCAGTGGGAGAAGGGGTCTGCCCCAGAGGTGAAATGAGAATCTTCCCCAGGGTGATGTCTTTAGTATAAGAAATGTCACCACCCACGAGGACACAGGCCTACAGCAGGGAATTCCTGGGGTGGGAATACAGGATCACCCTGCTAACCAGCACTTCGGTGTCTCAGAGAAAGGTGAATGCATCATTTGCCTTTTAAAAGGATCAGGCATAGACACATTTTTGAATTCACAAGAGGCAAAATGTGAAAAAAAAATCCATCAACTTACATATAGAATCCTTGAGAATTATTGATGATGTCATAAATCATCTGCGATTTGATGGAGCTAAGCTTCTCCATGGCCGCTGCACCGCCATTGTTCTTAATCCACTCCAGGACCAAGCCCACGACGTAGATGCTGAAATAAAGATTAAAGCAAAAAAAATCCACTTAGTTCAGCTTTGCAAAACTGGAAAGATTCAAGCCAACTGTTAAGTTGCACTAAAACAGACTTAAATATGTCATTAGACACAGACAAGATGAGAGGGGGCCATGTGGAGACCAAGGACAAGAGCATGTTACAGAGCAGGAATTGGGATCGACCCAGTGCCAGGCCCCTGAGGGCCATTCAGAAAGGAAGTTTCACTAAACTTCTCATAGGATATCATATTGGTCCCTACCTGTCCAGCCTAAGCCCTAATACAAACTTCACAACACCTGGAACACAATTCCCTCCCCCATACCTGCTGACATCTGGTCCCCACTATAAGCATCTGCAGATCCCCTGACCTCACCCCCACCCAGTTACAGTTAGCCCTTTACTTCCTGAACTACCAGAGCCCTCTGCCCATACTTCCCACAGTTTTTACCGTTCACTTTATATTTCTACGTGTCCTAGTCTTAGAAGGCTGAGAGCACGTGGTATTCAGCTTTTCCACCCCCGCTGCCCTGACACAGGGCCCTCCACCTGGCAGGAGGCAGTGTGGCAGGAGCCCTACCCAGACGAACTAGAGCCTTCCCTGGAATTCTCTGAATTGGGAGTGAGGAGAAAGAGGCAGATATGTGTGTTGGCGAAACTGTGAGATACGAGGAAAGAGCCCAGGGAATACTTGAAGGTAGCTCATCTGAAATTATGAAGCTGGCATTTCAAGAGAGATAAGTAAGGATCAGAAAAAGAACAGATGGGGTAGAATTTGTGTCCCTGGTTCAAGAGGTCCGGCTGTACCTCGGTCCCTCCTGCAGCTTGGCACTATTTCTTTCTGAGCCAAATATTTTAATTCTCTGTCACCTGTGAGACCTCAGGGCTCTTGTGGGGTCTGCTGGAGACAGGATGGACAAGGTGCTTGACGCAGGGCCAGGCGTGTGGCAGGTGGGCCACATCAGTGGCGGTTAGTATAGTATCTTTACTATTAATTGTTCAAAACTAAGCCAGAAACACCCGATGCTGAAGAGTAGTGGGTGGTTTCCCCAGTGACTTTCTGAAAGCCTCCCTTTGAGACACTCTAATAGCCAGAGGCTTGTCCCAGGGAAGCCCAAGACACTGACTAGCTCATTTACTGTCTCACCTGACTGGTAGAGGACCCTGGAGTTTCTACCCCCAGAAGGTAGCAGAAGCTAAGGATGGGTGCCCAGCGGGCACTGGGCAAAGCAGCCACCACCCAGGACCAGGTGGCAGCCTCTTCAGAAGCTTCCCCAGCCTAGCTCTCCAGACAGCCCTGGGAGGAATGAGAAACAGCAGCTAGCTGCAGAAAAGGGAAGAGAGATCAGAACAGAAAACAGCCCTAGAGTAAATATAGCCTCAGGTATATATATATCTCTGGGCGAAGACTGAGACAATCAGAGGGGAAAAGGAGAAAGAAATGAGAAAGCAACGAATATTACGGAGGTCCACTTTTGGCAAGGTATTCTGCTAGTTGCTCTCTCTTTTATTGATCACAGTAATCCTGAGGTCAGAGCCACCATTATCCCATTTCACAGATGAGGAAACTGAGGCTCAGAGCTTAACTTGGCAAAAGTCACCCAGGAAGGGGCCGGTAAGGCCAGAATTCCAACCCTGATCAGTCTGACTCTAAAGCCCAAGTTATTTTTACCAGTAACACAAGCCTCAGGTTTCCCTGGTCCTCCAGGGCCCTCAACCACCATCTCACCTGCTAGTGGGGTAGCCGGGCTGGCACCAAGAGTCACAAACACAGCTGCCAAGTCCAACTGCTACACAGGCATCACAGCACATATGGGCATGTGTGGACATGTGTGCATTTCAGATGCAACGCTGCCTTCCAACTACTCTATTCTTTAAGATACCATCTAACCCCAAACTGCTCACTCCCCACAAACCACAGAAACACACCCCGCCACAACAAGAACCAAGAAAAACCACCATCATGCCTGTTCACCAACAGTACTTTTCAGAGGTCACGCTTTGCTTTTGTACCTGCAGTTCTGTTATCCCAGGGTTCCCAAGCTGCTCTTTCAATAACCAAAATCAAAGCTGCAGCAAGGACCCAGGCCAGGTCCATAGTCCCACCAAGACCTCAGCAATAACACGCTCCCCTCTCAGTTGCTGTCAGGCTCAGGCTCACTGCCCATGCTCTCTGGCTAATCTGAATGCCATCTGACCAGGGAGAGTCATGAGAAAGCCCGTCCATTTTACATGTTGTCTGGAGCCAGCACCCTTAGCTTAGGTGCATATGAAGCCTCACCAAGAGGCAGAGGGCTGTCCTAGGGACCAGAAGTCATCCCTGGCATGGAAGGATATCTGGTCCCTGTGACTCTACTGTGGTTTCCAGTTCATTAGTAACTCATGCTTCTACCCCCATACAATCCAAAATCTTCAAAATACAGGGCCCTAAAATGCTTAGGCAGCTTTGCAACTTGGTCTCAGTTCTCTCCACTCTCAGTGTACTGCAGCACTTTTAAATGATTTATGCGTTCACTTCTAAAATGCCACCTGTAAACTCCCGACATAGGTTTACCATCTAAGCCTGGCTATTAAATAACTAAGTAAATCACAGCGTATCCATTCTATGGTATACCGTACAGCGATTCAAAGGGGAAAAAAGGCAGGCATTTGAGCGGATACAACAGTGTTCATAGTTTTTTGTTGAGTGGAAAAAAGGAATTCACAGAACAGTGTGTATGGGAAAGTGCCATTTGCATAATTAAATATATGGCTCTATACATTTGCATATGCCCAGTTAAGGGTCTGTTAGGATACACAGCAAGCAATTAACAGTGGTAACCCCAGCAGGCTCTAAAACCTTTGCTAAGAGCATGTGTTATTCTTTTAAGTTTTTTAAAATACCAAATACACTCTGTACACTAGGGCTTAGAAAAGCATACAGGAAAGTCTCCCAAAACTCTCCCTGGCTGTTCTGAAGATTCTAACTGCGCTTCTGGAGTTGATGGTTAACAAGGCTAAGCCCGCTGGGAAAGCCTATCCTGACACTGCGATAAGAAAGGTGGCCTGGATTAGTAGGGTTATTTTGTTTATTAGTTAGTCTACCTCAAAATACAGCTAAAATGAATTTATACTTACATGTTCACTTAGTAATAGTAAGTAAAAACTTTAATGGGGTTGGAGAAAAGTTTAGACATCTTTTTGCTTATCCATTAACTGAGCTTAATATGTTCTACTAAAGAGTTAAACAGAATGGCCAAGTGTCCTTTATTCCACTCCAATTCATTGCTCAGAGCTACAGGCAAGTATTTGAAGGCCAGTTTTCCAGCACAGCTCAAACAAACTTCCCAGGGCCTATAGTCATTTGGCTCTGATTTTTAAAAAGGCTTCTTTTCAAACTTGGGACGTTTTCAAGGAATTCTATGTGATACAAAGTTCCAGAGTGTTCTGAGTGCCTTATCAGTTTACATTCAAGGATTGAGGAGGATGTTTTGCACAAATCTGCACGTCTATATGGAGCTCATTCTCACTGGGGTGAGCTACAATTTTCTAACACTGATTGTTTAAGTACTGCAAATGAACTCTACCTTTTTCAAGTCATAGACTCAGGGTATAATTGTTCAATCACACAGACTTTTACTTTGTTCCTTTTCTCTTCTTTTGGGGTAAAAGAAAGCAAAGCAACTTCCAGGTGTTCTCCTGGAATAGAACACATTGATCCCAGTCTCTTTCATCGTCTACATTTACATGATTCTAATCAAATATTAACAATCCTGTCCTGGGGTGGCATCAATTATCACTATATTATCACTATTCGGATCTGTCTAGGGAAGAAACTTAGCCCTTTTTCTGCCCTTTTCTGTGGTTCAGCCTGTTCCCTCAAGCAAGAAAGTTCTGGGGAGAAAGTTCATGCACCCCCACCCCCGCCACTTCCTGTTACCCTCCATCCAGCTAACCAGCTAACCCGGCTGGTCAAAGCCAGGTCAAGGACTGGGGCCTAAGGCTAGAAAGTGACCCTATAAAAAAGTTACTGTTCTACAACTTCCTGTGTCTTCAGGTCTGACTCCAGAAGACGCTTTCATCTCCCAGTGAACAGACTGGCCCCCTTTCTCACTGTTCCTGATGATTTTTCACCTTAATATTAACAAACAGCATATGAACATATTCATTACATTTTTAAAAAATCTGTTTTTCTCATCTTGTCTGATCTTGGAAGCTAAGTAGGGTCGGGCCTCATTAGTACTTGGATGAGACACCACCTAGGAAGACCAGGTGCTACAGGCGTAAAAAATAAAAAAAATAAGGGATTGTAAGCTGACAAGGTCCTTGCAATCTGTGAGGTCAATCAAGGGTTGCCTTGCCTTAAAAAAAATAATAAATAAATAATAATAATAATAAAATCTGTTTCTTGGTAACTCTTGGAGAAGGTGCCAGATTTGTGACAGCTCCCTGTGCTCCTCCGGTTGTACTCTAATCAGAACTGGCCAGCCTTTAGGCCACATTTCAGGGATGGGGCTCTCTCTGCCTCCTTCTCCCTTCCCAAAGCCAGTGGTGGCGTTTGCCTTGCCCTGAAAGGACCCACCTGACTCAGAGACAGGCCTTGGCTCCACCTTCTATCAAGTAAGTCAGCCACCTCCTGCCACTTTGCAGCCTGGCACCTAAGCCCCTTCCCCAGGGGCCATGCATTTGAGGGTCCCCAACTGTGCGTGCCTTCTCCACCCAGCATGCCTAGTTCTCATTTCCCAGTTAGCCAGAGAGCACTATTTCTCCACTGCCTAAAACCCTAGAGGTAAGCGATAGATTCAGCACCACTCCCACATACCTCCCTATTCCTAATAGGCATTTCAGAAACACTTTTAACCCTAGTGAAACACAGTGGGGCTTACAGGTGACCAGGAGAGTTAGCCCAGAGTATCCCATTCCCTGAGGAAAGTGGGAGACACAAAATGAGCTGCTCTGCCTCAGGTGAGCTATGTGGAAAACCAGCAGAGATTCCATGAGAATCGAAACTTTGAAAAAACTTTTCTTTCCTATGGCAAATTATGTGTAAGAAATTTTCTACAGGCAGCATCGAGTGGGGAGACCTCTAACAAAGTCCCAACACAGATGGAACAGATGCCTGCACTAGCCCCAGCACCCTTTTAAGAGAACGTCCAGCCATTGTGGAAAAATCCAGGAGTTTAAGAGCTGGACTCCGACAGCCATCTACTCTCCTACGGCAGTATCCTTCAAACACAGATACATACTGATACTTCTGCTTGTGAAGAGCATTAAAGTACAGGGTGTACACATTCAGATTCTGGAGCCAGGATACATTGGTTCAAATCCCAGCTATGCCACTTCCTAGAAGTATGGCCTCTGCTTGCTTCTTCACTTGCAAAATGAGAAGAGTACTAAGAGTGCCTACCTCCTAGGGTGCATAGGAGGTTAATGGGTCATATACATAAGGTATAGCTGCCCTGGAAACATAAATCCATCAACTCTAGCTCTTCTCTCCACTGCTAAGGCTCTGGGATAACAAAAACAACAATGATAATAATATAGCAGTTAACATTTATGAAACACCAAGTGCCATGTACATTAAATATAATATATATCAACTCATTTAATCCTCACGGCAACCCGGTAAGGAGGGTACTATTATTACTTCTGAAAGAACCTGCTGCAGAAAGGTTAAGCCAGCGCTCCGCAACCTTTCTGTGACCAAGGACTGGTGCTTCTATGAGAATCTGATGCCTGACGATCTGAGGTGGAACTGAGGTGGTGATGCCAGCACTGGGGAGCGGCTGCAAATACAGATGAAGCTTTGCTAGCTTGCCCGCCACTCACCTCCTGCTGTGCGACCCAGTCTGTGACCTAGGGGTTGGGGACTCCTGGGTTAAGCAACTTGCCTGAGGTCACACAGCTAGTGAGCAGTAAAATCTCTCAGGCAGATGTTAAATCCTAGGTATCACAAAGATTTTGCTAAACCATCTGAGTCTGGGAGTTAAATGACTGCATGCAAGACAGTTTTGCTCTCCCTGAAAAGGCTACAACGCAGCCTCTCTCACTTGGCTAATGGGAAGTCAGGCTCACAGGACCTGCAGATTGGGTGAAAAACTAGGAAGGAGTTTGTTCCAAGCCAGTACGTTTGCTCCCAAGCAGCTGGCTTCCTACAGGCCAGGCAGGGAAAGACAAGAACATAGGGGAGGCCCAGCCTTTGAAAAGTTTTTCTCGAAATTTGCACTGTTTGTTTGAGATGCAGCTATAGCACTTCACCTACAGAGAGCTTCTGAGTTAATGGTGAACCACCAAGGCTACCAAGATCAAATAAAAACACGCCCCCGCCCCAAAAAAGGGCTAGAAGACTGATCGACAGTACACAGAGGGTAACGAGAGAGACATGAGCTGGACGGAGAACCGTGATAGGATCTCTAGGCTATCAGGTCATGGGTTCATGGAAACACGCTCTACTAGAAAGTCACGTCTGCTCCGACGGGAAAGAAATCCCCTTAATTGGTCCATGAGCCACACCCCGGAGTTACCTGAAACAGGGAGGTGTGTTGTACAAGGAGTTATTCCCAGCCTGAACTTTGTACTCCAGGACCGAGGGGCACTCTCTGAGGGCGAACCCCAGCAGGTCATCACGGATGATCACCACCGTGACCCCTGCAGAGCCAACGTTCTTCTGCGCACCAGCAAAAATCACACCAAACTGAAAATAAGAAAAACATGCCATTTTAGGTGTACCTGGTCATTTTTCATAAATGTATTTCAACTTCCCAACTTCTTTCCAAAGCACAATTTTATGAGGAAGTAACTATTCTATTCCTATTCGAAATGCATTTCTTTCTCTAAAAAAGTCTCCATCTGAGACAGCAAAATCAATACTCGTGAGTTCAAAGGCCTGTAGATTATGTGTCTGCCTGGTTCTTCTTCAATTTAAGGGGCTAGCCCACGCCTACCACCGCAAATACCTTATACATATTCATATTCACTCTGCATATTTCCTTTCTATATCCAAGCTGGTTTTTAAAATAGGGAGGCTAACTGCCCTTGGTAACCAAAAGAAACAGAATTTTTAATCCATTTATATTTGTATAAAGGGACAATCAGAAGAATGCGGAGAAATAATAAGACAAGCTGCCTGAGAGAAGTAATTTTAGAAAACAAATGTTTAAAGATACATAGGAAACTTTGCCTTGTAAGATATAGAACCCTCTCCCACGTTTCCCCATGAAAACTTTAGGAAAATGAAGTGGCATCTCAAGTGGGAATGGATACCACCTGGCCTGCAGGGGTGTTTTATAGTTGATATTGTTTAGAATTGCTAGTACATGGTGACTGATAATACAAACCAGGCCATAACTAAAAGATAGTATATTCATATAATGGAATATTATTATGCAATTTTATAAAGGAATGAAGTTCTGACATGTGCTGCTGCATGGATAAACCTTAAGGACATTATGCTGAGTGAATAAGCCAGACACAAAAGGACAAATATTGCCTGATTACACTTATAAGAGGTAACTAGAGTTGTCATGTTCACAGAGGCAGAAAGTAGAATGGTAGTTGTCAGGGGCTGGGGAGGGAGGACTGGGAGTGAGTGTTTAATGGGTACAGAGTGTCAGTGTGGGAAGATCAAAAGTTCTGGAGAAGGATGGTGGTGATGACTGCACAACAGTGTGAAATGTATTTAATGCGACTGAAGTGTACACTTATAAATGGGTAAAATGGTAAATTTTATGTTTTATGTTTACCATCATTTTTCTTAAAAGCAGCCTACCATTTAGTTTGTTTTAAATTATTCAGATAATACACCCCCTTGCTGCGTGCACCTGGTGCACTACTACCACTGCCCGCCTTGGTGTGCTACCCACAAAGTCTATGTGTCCTGTCAATGCTCTTGGAGATAAAGAGGTATGAGGCAAGGTGGGCTTCTTTCATTGGCCCCCTGAGCTTGAATAATCTGCATCTTCCCTTGAAGACAGCAAGCCACTCCCAAAGTATTGAGCCAGTCGCAAAGGTAGATAAATTCCCCAAGGACCCAACTGTGTCCCTGTGAGGCACTCGTTAACACAGGACCAAGACTGTCAAGACTAACGTTCTCACAGCCAACAATGTCAGCCTCTCCTGCTCCAGTATATGTTTAAATGCCCTAAAGAATCCAAGACGCTGGGGTCCCCCCACCCAGCCTCTTTTGCACTCTACCTTGGAAACGTCCACTGGCTTAGATAGGAAGTTCGAAGACATGTCACAAACCAGCACTGCCCCCTTGACATCAGGGATAAAGTCAAATTCCACACCATGCACGGTCTCGTTAGCACAGTAATACACATAGGAGGCATCCGGGCTGAGGGTCCAGGTGCTCGGGTCTGGAATTTCTATCACAGAAAACAAGTTGGAGACGCCACACTTTAACTCCCCTCTTTCCTTATGCAGATGAGAGTCGACCAGGAATAACAACCCCCCCCTAGCAGCGAAACACTGATTCCGAAGTATTCACAAGGGAAAGCACCCTATCCACCTCACATTATAATCACCACCACCATCCTGAAAGGATGATCAATCTCACCCTGCTTAATCTTTAAGAATGGTGGAGTAGGTATTTGGGTTTTTTCTTGTCATCCTATGTCTACTGATGGTCCGATAGTTTCCTCTTGGGGATCCAGCCTCCCCCATTCTCAGCTCATTTGGTTCCAGTGATGCCAATTTCACCCATAGCCCCAAAGGCAGAATGCGACTTGGGCACAGTCACATGACTGATTTGGAATGGGACACATGAGACTGTTATTGGGGCATTTGAGCAAAGGCACTGAAACTTGGGGAGAATACGAGGTCAGAAGAGGCTGTAGCCAACTTCTAAAAATGAAGGAACAGCTTTCCTGACTGCAGACCCTCCTGGAGCTAGTGTTGGGGCCCACGATGAAGCCATACCTAAAGCCAAACCAGCCCCAGGCTTTTCAGCTAAGTGAGTTTAATACTTTTTCTGCAGCAGCCAGTTAGTAGTCTTACCTAGTACAGGCATCCAGTCTAAATGGCATCAAAGGAACTACTGACAAGGAGAGGAAAGAATTAAAACCGTAGATTGCTTTGGGAAAGGGAAACCTGAGGAGGGAGGGGGCCCTGGTCAGCACTTCACTGTCCAGTTCAGCTCCCAGCACTCACTTGTGTAACTCCCAAGTTTAGGATGGACGATATTCACAGTCCCAAACTTCTTGGCTTCTTCTGCAGCTTTAGCTGACCAAGCTCCTGTCACCACATAGTCAGCACACCGTCCTGCCTTCAGGCCAATCAGGTTTAAGGGGACAGCACTGAACTGGCCAGACCCACCTCCTTGTACAAAAATCACCTTGTAGTTGTCTGGAACAGCTCTGGGCAGAAGCACAGGAGATAGTTAATAGAGACTCACAGGGTCAAAGATGGAGAATGAGTGATGCTTTACCAGCGCTCTACTTTGGGTGGGTATACTATAAGAACCGGGAAAGTCTCACTACCACTTTGCCTTCCCCAACCTAGTCATTTATCTATACAGTCCTCGGACAACTATTTACTGGCCCTGTGGTGCAGCCTATGGTTACTGTTTGGAAAGATGCTAGTAACACCCTGCTGCTCCTTTAGAGTATCATCCCGCTGCCATTCTCAGTCCATATAGTTCTAGGATAGTCAACCCCAGCTCCAGGGGATGAGCAGCACATGACCCAAGCTGGCCAATGGGGTTTGGTTCTGAGACCTTTGATCAAACTTTTGGGAAAGAGAAGTTGTTTCTATTGAGGGGGAAAAAATGAACTTGTAGGAAATAATCCTGCAGCCAATGGTGGCCATCTGACGAAGATGCCACATAAAAGGCAGAGCTAGGAGATGGAGAAAAAGCCCTTCCTGACATCATCTGAGCTCCTACATCACCCCTGCACTCTTTCATTATGCGAGGTAACATTCCTTTGTTGGGTTAAACCATGAGTTGGACTTCTCTTCTGTTCCTTGCCACCAAAAATCCTGAAAGTATCTATGTGCTGCTCACGCTATGAACCAAGTGGACACTGGAGAAGGATCTGTGATCATGTTTTAGTCTTAGTCGCATAATGAGGTACCCAATACACACTGAGATTAAGAGTGAAATTTTTTGACTCCAGCATGGAAAATTAAGATTATGGCTGGAATGACTATAGGCAGTAGGATAAGGCCAGCCCCAGAGGGACTAGTCTATGGAACCTAAATCCAAGCCTTTGAGCAAGGACAGAACTTGGGAACAGGCAGACAGAAGGCAGATGGCCGGGGACAGAGCTCCAGCACAGAGGCGTAAGTACCAAAGGCCAAGTCTACATGAGAGGGTCTTGGGAAATAAGTAATGTACAAATATCTGGGTCTGAGCATGGTGTCTGCCCAAACCATGCTCAGTAGGATAGCAAAGTACACAGGAAGGCTCTACTCATGAGGTTTTCAGCAAGTGGGAGGACTGAGAGCCCAAGGCTGGCTTCGAAGGTTATGTTATTCAGATGTAGGGCAGTTAACAAGACCAAGAACTGAATGGAAGGGCGCTGGACAGAAGCTTAGGTACAGGGGTACAAGGCAGAAACTTGGTCAGGAGACAAAGGGATAGGCCCACAAATTGAACTGGGAGTCCAGTCTGAAGAGGCTCACAGCCATGTGGGTCAAATGCCACATAGGGCCAAGGTTCCAAATGCCTCCTCCATGGAGGACATGATTGTTCTGTAAACATGACATGCGACCCAGCAAGCAGATGTGGCATCTGCAGCCAAGCACCTGATCACCGGTTATGAGCACTCACATGACAACAGGCCTCCACATCTCCTCATGGAAATGGCACCAAGCCCACCCCATCTGAAGCATTTATCAAGGCAATTTAAAAGCAAAGTAATGAAATGCTCAATATCATTCCAATTTTGTTGATGAAAGACTGCATGGATGGACCCTAAAACATTAACAATGATTACTCCTCACTGGTAGGATTATAGATAATTCCAGTTTAATTTGTTTGTTTTTTTCTAAACTTTCTACGCTAGTCTTGTGAGCAGGAAAAAAATGGTTTTCAAGGTTACCGTATTCTTATGTTTATGTAAATGTATTATAAAATCTCTCCTTTAAACAGCAATCTATTTAAGAACAAGGTTTCCTCTAGACAAGAAAAGCAGTGCAGATAATCTAGGACTTCATTTGAGCAGCAGTTCCCCAAGTTCAGAACTCTAAAAATGACCCAAGGAGCCTGTTCAAAATAAAGTTTCTACAGAGATTCTAACTCAGCAGGTCTGGGTAGAGCCCTGCACTTGAATTTTTTAATATCCCTCCCCACTAGATAATTCTGACAGGTAGTAGGAGGCTCATACTTCTAGAATCAGTGAACCAGATTATGGTTAATTATGCTGTCAAAGATGACTATTTCTTTGGCACTTAAATCCCTTTTAGGCCAGCTGAACTTGAACTTCCACAGTGCTGGAAAATCCTTCCTAGATATAATGATTTCAAATCCTTGGAAACACCACATAAAATAAAAACACACAAATGCAGGATGGGGAACAAGTAAAAAAGCATTATGTACTAATTTAGTGAATTTGGGGAATCTTAATAAGATTATTTTTAATTATGAAATATTCTAAACAGTAGAGTATAGAAAGTAATACAACAGACAGCCAGGTATATACCTTATTCAACAAAAGAAATGCAGTTTGGTCTTTAAAATTTTAAACTTACAGCAATTCCCGCACAAGATTCTCTGTCTTGTTAAGAATCTTAGCAAAATCTGATGACCTGTGGCTCATTTCTGTAGAAGGAAAGATAAACAAAAAAAGTTCCACTTCAAAATCAAATGAACACAAGTAACTTCAGAAGTAATGACAAAATGTGCAAGTAATATAAGTGGCAATTTTAGTTATTTTGCATTCAAATTATGGGCCAAAGCTCACTTTGTTTAGGGAAAAATCCAAATTAATTTTGAAACTGCAAAAATTATAGGCTTATGGTCAAAGCAGAATCATTTTTCAAGTGGCACAGTTTGAGTGTCTGTGATGTCTTACCGTCTTTCTTACAAACATGGGTCTGTGTGCAATGACTGGCCTTTGAAACAACAGTACTAAATTCTATGCTACACTGTTATTTCACATAAACCTAAGTACATGTCCCAAACTCACAGAAACACTATTAAATAGCCATGAGCTTACAGTTAAACCTATGGTCTCTTAATACTATACAGCCATTGGAACTACCAAAAAAGAAAAAGAAAATTAAATAAAAGAAAGTAAATTTTAGAACTCAAAGGTCTTTTCGCTAGAAATATAAGGGAGAGAAACTTAATGAAATTATTAACGGGCAAGACTTCCATAAAAAGCTTGTGTACTTTTAAACTTTTAATAAGTTCACTTTTAAGTGTAGTAAAAACTAAAATGAATATGAAGCAATATTATGTTTTGAACACAGCATGTAAACGTGCAGTAAGAATCTTCTCATCTCAGATCGTATGAATAGCAAAACCAATTATGAAATGCTAAGTTGAAATGTATGAACCCTTCACCAGCATTTATGTTATGTCAATTTCAAGACTGCTTCCAACAAAAATGTAATAGACATTATTAAAATTTAAAAATACATCTATAAAGGCCTATAGGAAGACTGTAGAAATTCTAGGCTTGATGCACTTAAATTAGTTCTCTGTGAAACTTGGACATTCACAGAATCCAAAAGCAAATCTTACCAAGAACACTAATCCCAACACCTTTGTAGTCTAGTAATTCTTTTTGGATCTCTAACAATACCTAGAAAAAAGAAAAGAAAATAGGTGATTTGAATATTCTGTGTACAATTCTCCCTCTGGACATACAAACCTGGGGAGGGGCAGGGGAAGGGGTCCACAGACCAAAGCCAGGTGAGGTCTGGAAGCTTCTTACCCCATCCACAGCCAATCCCCTTCCTCCCACCATTTTCACAGAGCCCAGATGCAATTTTGCAATTTACACACAAATTGAGTGTAAAATTACCAACCATGACTGATGCTAGGATGGTTTTTCTAAAGGCATGAATTTACTTAGATATAAACATTCATTTGGATTTAAAAGAAAATGATCAAGTATACAATTTTTCTGACGATGACTCAACTGTCAAAATAAAATCTCTGGAAAAAACCTGGAAAATGTTCCCTCCATGACATCTGCCATTCTCTTAAAGCAAAGCACAAAATGCATGAAGTCCTGGGTTCCGAGAACAACAAAAACATCAGGCCTAAATTAAACAGATAACTCGATTTTTCATATTTTTATCTAAGGTGCTTGACTGGGACAGGTAGGGTAGGCATAAATTATGAAGCACCTGCCATGAATTAAAACTCCTGAGGACTAATTTACTGATCTTTGATTCCAACAACTGAGCCAGGAAGGTGATATTCTTATCCCTAATTTGCAGATGAGGAATCTCAGTTGAAGTTCCTGAGGGTGACTTAGCCATATGCCCTGGGTCAGCCATTTGGCCCATCTTATAGAATCACTGCAGTCCCATAACCACTTCATCCCTTACAGGGTAAGCAGGACTCAGTTTAGGGCCAATCCCAAAGTCAGGAAATGGAGAGGGGAGGAGTGTGAGGGCTGTAGCTAAAGTAGCTCACTAGGGAGGAGACCCATTGTTTTTCTTCCCTAAGGGCAAGTAAAATGCAAATAAGTATAAACTAAAAAGAAAAACTCCTATTTTTTTTAAAGATAGCAAGCCTTAATTAGAGATTCAAAATGAAGTATTTATGAGTGACAAAACGTGACAACTGAGATGACTCTAACATAACCCAGGGGCAAGAGGGGAGAAAGAGGGTGTGGGGGAAGGCATGTTGAAACAAGATTGGCAAAATGTCCATAGTTGTTCAATCTCAGAGATAGGTCCATGGATTACATTATATTATTCCTTCTCTGCTTTTGTGTATGTGAGAACTGTCGCAAAAAGAGAAAGAAAAACTTCAGAAATGTGCACAAAACAGGTGATAAGTCCTCTGTAGAAGCATCCTGCCATCAGAGATGTTTTCCGAAGATATAGGCTAAGGAGGAGATCAAAAAACAACCTAAACTGGATTGTGACTTGTCTAAGGAAACAATATTTGAAAAATAAAAAACTAAACAAAGATTCCCTTGACAAGGGGGTTCGAGAATCTGTCATTGTTTTGCAAACTCTGGATCCTTATTAGCACTGTCTGATCAAATAAACTTTAGTGAATCCTTCCCTTTATTAAATAGAAACATTCATCAATGATAGAATCATCTTTAAATTTAAGATTATATTTCTCTTATAAACAGCATTCCTTGAAAAGATATCTCTATAAGTTTATATCCAAAAATCATTACAAAGTTTTAAGTTTCCACCAAAAAGCACAGCCCTCTAATCCAGTGGGGTTTATTTTTTGCAAACTACAGAATGCTTTTGCGGGTCACAACTAATTTTTTAAATGAAAATGAAAACATTAGAACAGAATAGAATGTAAATTGTATGTGTCATAGTTAATTAGGCTATTTCATAAAGCTTTTGTTTTAAACAATTACATGCATGTACTCAGTCATTTTGTAAAATATATTTTTCACTAAGATTAGTCAAGGTTTGAAAAGCTTTGCTAATCTCCATAATTCAATTAAATCAAGACACATACAAAGCAACATCTGTCTCCCCTATCCCATTAGAGGGCATATCTGAGGGCAAAAATCCTCCCAGGAAAATAAATAATAAATAAATAATTGTATTACTGATGACAACTGCCATTATAATAAATGCATAAAAAATTATACAGGGAACAAATAATCTGAATCCAAAAGATGAAGAGAGAAAAATAGGGAGGAGGGTACAGGAAACATTTACACAACTCTAGCAGAAAAATCTCACCTAAAACTGGAATATCGAGAAAAAATAAGTCCTGTTCTCCCGGCCACTGTGAGTGCTACCCCTAGAAAAGTAAGCTGCCCTTTTCCTTTTAAAATCGTAAGATTTCCCGTTCTTACAACAACACAGAGAAGACTCTGTTCTAGGGAGATTTCTACCCTGTTCAACAATGGATAATTGTAAAGTACTTGGCTGTGCCCCATGTTGCTACAACATATTATCAGAGTCATCCCGGTTAGAAAGATAAAAATCTAACAGCAGGGGCAACAGATTGTCAATGCTTCAAGGTACATCAGAGACTTTGCCTTCTTCACAGCGGGGGATGTAGGGGAGGGAAAGAGCTGGAACCTGGCTGGGGGTTGGGAAGGCAAGGAGTGGGTGCCACTTGCAAGGTCTGGTTAGAGCTCGGGGGAGAATTCAATCATTCATTTGCTCCAGAATTTGTGAACTGACTGGGCTAGCAGCCCAGTGCCTACCAGAGTACGACTATTCGAATGCTTTGGGGACAAAGCCAGTTAAAAAACTGGATTGAACGCATGAAACACTGTGAAGAAAAAGACTACGGAAGAGTAGATTTTGTGGGTAACAAGGAGGGAAGCTGGACTGGAAAGCTTTCAAATTCACGTTTCTGAAAAACAATGTTCCCAACTGTTGGCTCGAACTAAACGCTGTTTACCGGGGGCCATGAGTGGGCCTCCAGTTTGCAATCCCTTCCAGCTAACGCGATCCCCATTCACCATTCATTCAGTGTCCATTCATGCATCCACTCAATACTGCCTGGCTCGCGCCATTGCCGGGGGAGGGCAACGCAGAATGAGAGCTTTTTCTTTTCCTCTGAGCCCACGCCCGGGCCCGAAGGAAGAATCGCAGGGAGTCTTCAGGTGCATAGCACCGGCGGGCCAGCACGCCCCGGCGGGCCGAATCGTGCACGCACCGGAGCAGCTGCACAGGCATGCCTCGCCGAGCTTCCTCTCCCAAGTGCAGTCTTCCAGAAGCCCACGTGCGAGCGATCCTGAACTGGGCGTGCACGCTTGTGCAGAACGTCTGGGGGGCTCAGGGACGTGGAGTGGAGATCTCAGCGCCTGGGGCAGAGATGCACGGCCACCGCGCAGGGCGCACAGCTACCCGCGCAGAAACGCGCCGCCACCCGCGCTTGTGCTCCCGCCCGGGATGCACCCTCCGCGCACGCTCGCGGGGACTTACCGACCGCGGCAGCTTGGCGGGCCCTGGCCCGAAGTTGACCACCTGCCTCGGGGCATCCATTGTGCGAGGGTGCGGACAGCAAGTCAACAGGAGACAACCGAACGCGTGGGCAGCGCGAGTCCGTCCGCGACGCCGACTCTCTCCCTTCTTCCAACGCGGAGCCGACGCCCCCATTGGCCCGCGCTGTCTCAGGCCCTGCGCTGATTGGTTTGTGCAATAGGGCTCGCATCTCCATTGGTCGCGCTCATGAGCAGGGGCCCGGAGCAGTTGCTCCTGGTGTTTACTGTTTCAACCCTTTTTTTCTTGATCAGTGCAAGGCGTGCGCGAGATTGCACCATCCAGCGTGCTTTGCTGCGCCCCCGCCCAAGGATCGTGAGCGGAGGAAGAGCCCTCGTCAACCTAAGTTGGTGATCCTGCGCTCTTGATCAGGCCAGTGTGGGTCCTCCAACCCTGATCCCAGCCTCTCTCTTTTGGCCACTGGGGGAGTTGCGGAGCATATCGCCCCCCCACCCCCGCCCTATCTAACTACCTCTCCCCCACCAGCCCCTGGGCTGGGCTCTAATGCGTTTGTTTCAGAATCAGCAGTCATTAATTCACCAAACTTTTCTAAGCACCCCCACGGCTTCAGTTACTCCAGGGAAGAGGCAGGGCCCCCAAGGTTGGAAATGCTGGGTGAGGCCTGGGCCCAGGGTGGGAGTAGGAGAATGAGGTTGTTTGCTCTTGCACAGGGGCCCAGAGTTCCTGCAGGATTAAAGGATGGAGGTGGCCAAGGATTCTGGGAGAATCACTGGCCTGGGAAGCTTGAATGCTCTCTAAGCAAGTCCTTTAAAGTTGCTGATTCTTCATTTTCTCTTTTGAAACGTGCGAGCCGGAACCTGGAGAGAGCTCTCAGGTTGCTCCAGCGCTAACAAGCTGTGAGTTTAGAAATGTGAGGATATGTTAGCAGGAAGGTGATACTCCTGGGGAGCCGCAGCCCAAGCCAGGGAAGAGGCCCAGAGCCAGGCCTGGAGAAGGGCCAGCGCTGCTCAAACGTTTCTACAGAAGTGTCATTCTCGAACTCCAGTGGAGATCCATATGGGGTTCTAAAACAAGAAGGAAGTTTCTCTGGAGTTTGGAATTTCATCATTTTTAAATGTGAACTTGGCATTCTGCTCCATAATTTAACCTGGTTTCCTTTACTATAAAAATATTTTCCCAACTCTTTGAGCAAAATTGACATACCAGGAATACACGCAGTGCCTATCCTGGGTCTCTGTAACACCAGCCATAGTGTCAGCTACTCCGTTTGAAAAGGCTTGTAAGCTGACAGGGTTTGGCCTTTTGTTTGCTTTTTGTGGTATGTGGGCAGGATGGGGCTGGGATCTGAGGTACTGCTTTGGGTTTGGGGGTTGGAAAGCAGTTTCTAGAAAAAAACTGAAATGAACAAGATCACTGCCTTCCTCAGCACCTTCGTTTAGAAAATGGTAAACTTTCATGGTGTTTAAAAAACAAAATTCAACTGAGTAAATTTAAAGATCTGACTGACTTTATTAAGAGATTCACAAATCTGAGCAGCATTCCCCCATCTAGCAACTAGAAGGATGCTGAGAGGGGTTGTACAAAAAGGAAGGTTTTTATAGGAAGATGGATGGGGCAAAGGACCAAATAAGAAAAGGATTCCTTTTTGACCAGGCCAGTTCCCTTGGAAGAAAGAGAATGACAAGGGCTTCTTATGGTGATTTCCTCTTGTTTCTATGGGAGATGGAGAAGGCCTATGTGACAGATGACTTTACAGGTGCTTGACAAAAAAATTCCAGACTGATTGATTAAGATTACATTTATGGGAAACTGCAATTAGATCAAGTATCAAATCTAGGTTTGGTATCGTGGGCTTTTAGCACAAGTGACATCATTTTGGACCTGTGGTTTTCTCTTTAAAGAGGGTATGCATCTCAGTTCATAAACTCAGGTGTGCAAGAATTGTCACTTATCGATTATTTTATATAATGACTTCGCCTAGCTACAAATCTCCTGTAGGGATGGGGAAGTTAGTCTTCCTCCTTCCTAGAGTCCCTAACTTCAGGGATTTACATAGTCCCTTGATGTGGGGTAGAGAAGGAAGCCCATACACATTTGGTCCTTTGTCCCCAGAAAATTTGGCTGAGTTGTCTCTACTGTCCAAGTTTCTATGGCTACTTCATTCAGTCATATAGCTCCTTACTACTTTTATGTCTCACAAGGGACGCAGGAAATTAAGATGGGGTGGGAGTGGCAATCATTCCATCTGCCAAGACATGCCATACGATCATTTCTCCTAGGGTCGTGCATTTTCCTAGATGATATCACAAGAAATAAAGCACACAGACCCTCTTCTCAGAGACCTGCTACCTCTGTCTCTCTTCCTCCTAGCCCAAGGGAATCTGTTTTTCATTCTAGGGAGAATCCATCTCTTTTTATATTTCTTTCTCACACTCTGTCCACAAATACCTTAAGCCAGGGCCACAAACTCCAGTACTTCTCAGGCTACACTGAGATAGAAAGGTGGTGGTGGGACTCTGGTGAGCTGGAATACACACACCCATTAGTGGTTAAGTTGTACAACCCCACCACATGTTTGTGCTTCCCCTTCCATGGAAAAGGGTCATGACCAGGAAGTTGTTGCCTAGCCAGCTCCACCATTTTCCAGCTCCCCTTGCATGTAGGTGGGTCACGTGACTGGGTCCCACCAATGAAATGGAGCAGAGGATATCACTTCTTTTTTTTTCCTGTTCCACAGGCTGAAATCAAAGACTCCTAGGCCCTTGGGGATGGTGGAGGTACAGGAAGGAAGGAGCCCTAATCTCTGAATCACCTGCTCTGGGCTTGTTATACATAAGTGAGAAATCAACTTATTTTGTGTTATGTCACTGAAACCTGAGAAGCTATTTGTTCCAGTGGCTCACGTGATCCCAATTAATATGCCATTCTAAATGCAACAGCTGCAGGCTCAGATCCAGCTGTTTGTGCTAGGTGGGCAAACAAGGTTGCTCAAACTGTCTTTCAGTTTTTTAAAGAAAAACCAGGAGCTCAGATTTTTATTATTTAAATTTTAGAAAACATTATACAGATCAATATTGTGAGGGGCCAAGTCTGGCTTCATTGTAGGCCTGATTCAGGATGCAGGTCATCAGCTCTCCTAAGGGCTGTTCTATAGTGTTGTGCCCTTAATTCAACACGGAAGACAGCTACCTGCTTGAATAGGAAAGGGAACAGGAAAGGGAAAAACACTAGGGAAAATGTAATTTAATCTTAAAATATTCTGTCACCCTGGATATTTTGCAGCGCAGACATATAAAGACAGCCCAAGGCACCCTTGAATTTCAGGAGGGCCCCTTCCATCTGAGTAAATTCTCATTTAGCAGGTAAAAAGAAGCTTCTTATGAAATGTATATTTTGTCAATTTTCACAAGTATTATTGAGCCCTTACTATATATGAATGGTGCTGGGCTCTCTGCTTCTATTTCCAGTCAGATCACCTGTCCTGTTTAGAGGAGAATGAGAAGAGAGGGCAAACCTGAGCAGGGAAGAAACCTGTTTCAAATGAAGTGTGATCATTTCTGCTGCCCTTTTTGTCATTGGAGCTAATGATTTTTTTCCCTTACCATTTATTATTTCCAGAGAAAATGAGGAATGAAAAAAAAAGAAGACATACAAATGAATCTGAAAAAACTGGTCATACTAAGAATAAAAACGAATGCAAATTAGGGATTTGAGGAAACATGGAGTGAGAGACAACCCCTTCAAAAAAAAAAAAAAGAAAAGAAAAAATGAGGAATGGGGTGAGGGAGTCATCAGAATTTATATAGCAAAAAAAAAAAACAAACCCAAATTTTGTTACATTTTTTATTCTGACACCACCAGACAATAAAATGATGTGTATAAAGAGCATCCCACTGTAAGCTTTGCACAAGTAAAGCCTCTAAAGGAGTCATTTTAAGAGAAGTGCTCTCTTTGGACCAGTGGGCAAAGTGGCATAGAGGATTGCACACTGCTTCTTTCTCTTAACATCTTAAAAAGATTCTGATATAGAAAAGGCATCTGAATTATTTTAACCTGAAAATGTACTTATTTTACCACTTTTTTGTGTGTGAGTTAAGGAGCAAAACTCCTGTCACCATGTTTCCAGCATAGACACACTATTCACTACACCCAGCCGTGCTGGCTCAGATCATGTGCATATGCATTTTTTGGATAAACCCTCTTTACCTGGACTACATCACTCCAGGGTTCCACATGGAAGCATGAAAATGGGCCACAGAGCACTGTTTAATCACCTGTTCAAAGTCTACCTGTGCCTATTATAGAAACCATCAAGTCTCAGTTTTAGAATGACTTTTATGGTGTTAATAATCAGGTGGTGGTTTTATTCTTTGCTTTGTTTTATGGGTGCCAAAACAATTACTAAGACAAAGGAAGGAGCTAGAGCAAAGCCAGGGATCATAGGGGTGGAGCCAGCTCAGGTTTCAGAAAGTCCTGTTTCTACTCCCTTCTTTTTCTCATATCCCAAACTAAGTCCCATCTCCAAAGGACTACACATAGTGCCTCAGAAATAAACAGTGATTGTGCTTTAATTTATTTTTTGGCTTATGTTTGATACAGGAAGACAGCAAAGATCAATAAAAAATAAGAATTCAAATTCAAAGCAGCCTTGTGTGAAAGCCCTCTCTGTAATCATAGAAATGAAATAGAAGAAGAGGAAGGTGGGCAGTGTGGCTGGAGGGTAGTGACGGGGAAACATGGGGAAGACGAATTCAATACAGCATCGTTTATGTGGATGGTGAACTGCTATATACCACTATTAAAACTTTGTATGCATACAAAGACTTTTTAATGGCATAGGAATATGCTTAATCATATTCCTATGAAAAATCAAATGAAAACAAAAGCTGCCCCCATCACCACAATTAACCATCTCTAATCACACACAGGCAAACATAACAATGATTATCTCCCACTAAAAAAAAAAAGAAAGAAAAATGCCCACCTCCTAGACTCAGAATTTCTACTCAAACTTATAATCCCAAACTTCCCAAACCAGAACACTACCAGATGCATTCAGACTCCTTCGTTAATTCATTTGAAAAATACAGTTGACTCTTGAACAACATGTGTTTGAATTGTGTGGGTCCACTTACTCATTGACTTTTTCAATCAGCAATTCGAAAAAACTTGCAGACAAACCTCATAATCTAAAACAGATGATGTAAATTTACAGTATCAATAAATGTAGTACAGTACTGTAAATTTATTTTCTCTTATGATTTTCTTAATGTTTTGTTTTCTCTAGCTTACTTTATTGTAAGAATATAGAATATATAGTACATATAATATACAAAATAGGTGTTAAACTGACTATTTATGTTATCGGTAAGGCTTCTGGCCAACAATAGGCTATTAATAATCAGATTTTCAGGGAGTCAAAAGTTATGCGTGGATTTTCGACTCTGAGAGGGTCGTCATCCTTAACCCCCATGTTGTTCAAGGGACAACTAACTGTCCTGCATTCCTTTCGTGTACCATGTCCCTGCCTTCCTGGAGCTTCTGGTGTTTAATATGTTTATATCCTTTTACATTTTTATATATTATATAATTCTTTTTCTATTTTACAAATGTCATCTGCTCAATGAGGCCTGCCTTGATTGCCCTATTTGATATCAACATCTCCCTTTCCACACCTGGTATTCTTGATTCCTCTCACCCTGCTAACCATTCACTTTTTTCTCAAAGCATGAACCACCTAACATTGCTATATAGTTAGGTCATTTACTGTGTATTGCCTGTGTGGTAGAATGCAAGCTCTATGTGATCAGGGCTTATTTCTGCTTGGTTTGCTAGTATACCCAGAACAGTGCTTAGTCCTGGGTAAACTCACAATAAAGATTTGTTAAGTGAAAGAACGAATTTCTAAATACTGGACCTATTGTGATAATTTTCTTGAAACAAATAGAGGTCTGTTCCAAAGCTGAAGCCTTCACTTCTAGAGACAGAAAACTGCTTGCCATTATTAATGAATTATCTCCCACTTCATTCAGCCGGGTTTTAAAGGAAGTTTTATTTTTCCTTATTGTCATGTTCAGTCTCTTAGCAAGTCTGTTCTACCTCAAAGGTTTTCTGCAGTCCATCTGCTTCTCTCTTTCTCCACCCTAGTCCAGGCTCCCATGGTCTTGTCTAGGCTCCCAGATATGTCTCCTTGCATTCAGTTTGCCTCCTTAGAATCCAATCTCCAAACAGCACCAACAGTCATCTTTTAAAAACATATATGAAGTAGATCTATAACTGCCCTGCTAGGCCCTCTAATGGCTTCCTGTTACATTTAAAGCGATGACTAAGGGACCCACAAGACCCTACTTGACCTAGTCTTCAGTCACTTTTTGGCTCAGCTCTTGACCTGCCTGACTTTCAAATTGCCCCTTCAGTCCCAGGACCCTCTCAAGCTCCTTCCCTCAGCATTCTCTCCCTCTGCCTCCCCAAAGCTGGCTCTGCCCAATCTTTGGTCCGAAGTTTAGATACAAGCTCCTTACCTCTTGCCTGACCACCTTATCAAAAGTATCCCAGTTCATCCTCCTCTTCCTCATCATCATATATCCCAGGTTGTTTCTTTCATAACTTTCCAGTCTCTGAAATACTTATGTACTTATTCACTATCCACCTTCAAATACACATTCTCTGAGGGCTTAAACTATGCCCGCCTCGTTCAGGCATGGCACATGCTTGATATTTCTTGAGTGAATGAATGCACAGGACAGGAATAAGGAAATAAAGGACAGTGCTGACAGTCTTTATTGCTGGGAGAAAGAAATTGTGGGTATCTGTCATTTCTCCAGAATTTTCTATAGTGAACATTGAAAATTTAATAATCATTTTTGTAAAAGTTGGTTATTTTAAGAGTGGGGTGAGGAGAGGCATAAGATCACCAAGAAGCTCCTGGTGGTCCTGGGATGCCACTTTGTAACTTTTAAGAGCCTGTGACTGCCGAGACCCATATTCCCACAAGGCGTTTTTGCTGAGGTTGAATGGCTGGTTGCTGCCTCGAGTACTAACATGTCACCATACAATTCTAAGTCAGTATTTTCACTGAGTGAGGCTGCAAGTAGGAGATTACCACATCATTCACGTCTATCCAATTAGCACCAGATCCAATCACACTTCTCTGATTTTGCAAAGCTATTCAAAGTTCACAGCAGGCCTTGGCAAGTTGCAGGCTGTTGAAGGAGTGGGTTTTGTCGAGGAAGAAGGGGTGGTTAGAGGAGCAGGGCCGGGAGTAGTATGCGTTTGTTTCTCAAACTCACAGAGCTGGAAAGAATCTTGGAATGTCATCTAGAATCATCTACCCACACATTCTGAGAGTCAACTTCTCTCAGCATTGTCCTTGGGCAGTGGTGAGGAAAATGACATTCTCCTATAAATCAGCACAAAGCCATTCCCAGGTGACTGCCCAAGGGTTGGGGTGGAGGCTTAGAATCATCATCATCATCTTCATATTGATGCTATCTTAGCATCTTTGAAACTTATATCGCAAGGAAAAAAAAAAAAAACCTTCTTAGGCAGTAGAATGACTCGATGCCCAGGCTGGCCCCATGAGGCTCAAATCTCTAAGTGTTAATAAACTTTCTTGAGCAACTAAAGAAGATTAATGAACCCTAAGTAGGTATACTGGTGATATGGAACTCGGGTCAAAAGAAACTCTGTATGCGTTCTATACTCTAAGGTTATAGATGAAAGAAAATGACCAAGTGTGCCTATGAAAATAAAGTGAAAATCTCCTACTCTCTTTCAAACAACATGGGATTATTCTCATACATCTAATTATGATGTTCGCAGTGTGTCTTACACATACTTTTGAGTGTTTGTTATCAAATTCAAATCACAGAGCTCAAGAATTCAGCACAACTCCTTTACTTTCTGATGAGGAAAGTGGCCCAAAGAGGTAAAGTGATACTGCCAGGCTAGGCTTCATAGGTGTCCTGTCCTGTGCCCTGCTAGTAACCTATTCTCAGGGAGAAGCTGAAATCCAGATCAAGGATTTGTCCAGGAACACAAAGGATCTGCTCAGTCGAACCCAGAAGATTTGGTTTGAAAGCAAACCATTGCATTTCTAGTCCTGAGAATATAACCTTTCATCTTATACACACTTCCTTGCTTTTTAAAATGACTTAAAGATGTCGATAAAGTCTATTAAATTCTTCCAGAAGAGAACAAGCTCAGAGAAACACAAGCTGAACCTAAGCAACGGCGGAGATCTAGAAAGTGAAAGGTGTCAGCAGAGGAAGAAGTTGCACAAGCAAGGACATGCCTGCCTCGCCCTGATGCCTTGGGATGCTGCCATGCCCTCAGTAAAATTCTGCATCCTCTCCAAATAGCAGATAAGGGCTTCAGATAGTTTTCTGGTGACTTTTTACTGGTGATACTCCCCTATTCTGCCAGCCCCAGAATCAATCCATGGTATCTTAAGCAGCCTTGGTTAAGATTTTCCATTTTTCTCTGTAGATCTATGACACCATTTCACCCCAAACTACTTCTCACCTCTTTTTATCTGTTTATCACCAAGTTAGCTTTTGCCATTATCCTGGTCTTCAGTTTTTCTGCAATTGCTGAGTGCCATAGGGACATTTTAACCATCCCCGAGACTATGGCTCAGAGGAGAAGTTTTCTAACTGATTTGCAATACAAATTTTGAGACATGTTTATATAGAAGACCCAGTGGTTGGGAAATTCTTCCCTACTTTTTGAACTTGTGTGTTTATACACTGTTTTAGTCCCTGGAGAAACATCTGATAGTTTTGCTTTGTTTTCCTAGACCTCATTTTGTAGAGAAAATGGTAATAGCATTTGTTGTTCCATAAGTTTTCCCCTTTTTAAGTTTTCCTGAGACAAATGTAATACATGATTGCTTTAAAATGTTCAAACATTGCAGAAATTCAGAATGTTGACAGAGAATGTCCAGCCCTGAAGGAAAATTTTAGTTTAGGTACCATGTATATTTTTTGAATTGGTGATACATTTACATGGTTCAAACATCTAAAGGAATTATAGTGAAAATTTCCTTGTCCTCCACCCGTATAGGCCCCATCCCATCTCCGCTAGTAGCCACTTCTGTCATTTGCTTTTGCATGTTTCAGAGTTTTTTTTAGCAAACATAAGTAAATATAAATATGTGTTTATTCCTTCTCTTCTTTTTATAGAAGTGGTAGCATACTGCATGCACTGCTATGCACTTTTCTATTGTACATAACGGACTTTAAGCAAAGTTTGATTTAGAATGTAAAGAAGCCAGAAATAAAATGCTATGTGCACATATTCGCATGTCACATACATGCGAATATGTACTTTACTTTTTTTGGTTATAACTAAGCAGGATAAATTAATTAAGCCAGAAATTATTCCGCCTACTCCTCCATTTGGGCCTTAGGAAGAAATAAACCAGTGAGAAGGTCTGATGTTCCATTTCTGAATTAACAGTTTGGGATGAGAAGATCCTGTTTAAGTCAGTAATGGAAGGTAAGGCAGGTGAGCCTATCTGAGAGCCAGAACTGCTCAGGTTTGTGTCTTGCTTGTTTGGAAGACACTGGAAGACTCAAAATTGGGGATGCCTCTCCTCTTTGAGTAATTCTACTCTTTGATTCTTTTTATCACCAGGAAACAAATCATAGCATACCGAGTGACAGAAGCTAGACAATGGGCTCCTTTTTCTTTTTTCTCTCAAATACAATGTCAGTACAAATACA
Source organism: Pteropus vampyrus (assembly GCF_000151845.1). Classification (NCBI taxonomy): domain Eukaryota; kingdom Metazoa; phylum Chordata; class Mammalia; order Chiroptera; family Pteropodidae; genus Pteropus; species Pteropus vampyrus. The sequence continues at coordinate 1,198,281 of NW_011889054.1, read as the reverse complement.
AAACACCATCTGAGAGTGAGACTTTCCAACAGTCTAGATAGCACCAGGGTCGAGAGCTGGTGAAGTTCACTCCTTAGCAGGCGCCAACCAAAGATTTTGCTGATAAGTTCAGCTAAGCCTCTGAAAGCATAATTATTCCAAGAAATCCTTTGACCCATTTGTTATTTCTCTCAACACCAAAACTAAAAGTTTGTGGTGTCAACCAATCACAATCTTCAACTTCTTTCAGGCACGTGTGTACTCACACACACACACGCACATTTCAAAGGAATGAAAGCAAGCATAGTTTTCAATGTGAGTTAGCCCTTTCAAGCATAGTGTTCAACGTGAATTAGCCCTTTCAAGAGACACCACATTAATCTTCTTCCTCACAGCACAGACAAAACATTTCCTGAAAGGAACACAGAAACCCTAGTGTGTTTTGCTTAAGAACAATAGTTACAGTTCTGTTAAAAGTTCCCAGGCTGTTAAAAAGATATTTCATGGTTATGCTGGGGGAACATAGATTTACACAGAGAATTGTTCCAGGAGTCTTCCATCACAGCAGCTCAAACCTCTCTTCAAACAGCAGAACTCAGCTTCTGGCTGCATATCCCTTCTACCTGTGGCCGCTTCCATTCTGCAGTGAAACATCAGCCAGTGACAGATCCAACCTTTAGACCAGAATGCAGCATGGACAGCTTGAAATTCTCCTTTCTTTCACTTTCTTTATGCCCTATACTGACATTAAATAGATATCTTTTTTTATTACTAAATATCTGAGTACTCAGTATAACTGGGGAGATATGGGGTATGTTATTTTTCCCTATTAGTTCCTCTAGCCAACTCAAGAAGGACTAAATGTTAAACTCTATTAAAAAGTGAGTAAGAAGTGAGCAAAGAACTGAAGGCAGAGCTGGGGGCAAAATCAAAAGAAGACTCATTAGCATAAATCAAATTGACGTTGAGGTATCTGAAAGACTATAAAGGCTGAAAGTGCCCTTTGGATGGTATTATCTAGCCCCTCATTTTACCGAGGACTAGAAACGTAACTCATCCAAGATCACACAGAACATTAATAGTGGGAGGAGAAACCAGATCAATCTCTTTCGTTCTTAAACCAATGTTCAAGAGACCTTTTCCTGCTACTTGTTTTCTGATGAAGGGAAGGCAGTAGACTAATCCTGTCACTAGTCCATCTTCGAGGAACAGCTCCTTCACTTTAGGAATGCTGGGGGCATTTAGTTGCATCCCTGGACTTTTTAAATTGCAAGTGTCGAAAATCCAGGTCCAACAAGCTTACGTAGAAGGGAAATTAATCCCTTCTTGCAACCTGGAACCAAACCTCAGGGCAGGTAGACAAGGGTAAGGTTTCACTTTGG
>NW_011889054.1:1193246-1195570 GCF_000151845.1 Pteropus vampyrus | reverse complement strand
TGCTTGAAAAATCGTGCTAAAATACACATAAATTTACCATCTTAACCATTTTAAAGTATACGGTTCAGCAAAGTACATTCACATTTTTGGGTAACCAATCTCCAGAACTCTTTTCATCTTGTAAAACTGAAACTGTATCCATTAAAAAGCAGCTCTCCACTCCCCGTCCCCCTCCTCCTAGCCCCTTGGCAACCACCAATCTACTTTCTGTCTCTATGACTACTCTCAGTGCTTCACAGAAAGTGCAATCATACAGTATTTGTCTTTTTGTGGCTGGCTATTTCACTTAGCATAATGTCTTCATGAAGGTTGTAGCATATGTCAGAACTTCCTTCTTTTTAAAGGCTGAATAGTATTCCATTGTGTGCATATACCACATTTTGTTTATCCATTCATTGGTCAACAGACACTTGGATTGCTTCCACGTTTTAGCTATTGTGAGTAATGCTACTATGAACATGGGGGTATAAATAACTTTTTGAGACTTTGCTTTCAGTTCTTTTGGGTATATACTCAGAAATGGAATTGATGGATCAGATGGTACTTCTAGTTTTAATTTTTTGAGGAACTGCCACACTATTTTCCATAGTGCCTGCACCATTTTACATTCCCACCAACAGTGCACAAGCATTCCTATTTCTGCATATCACTGCCAATGCTTATTATTTTCTATTTGCTTCTTTGTTGCTGTTTTATAGTAGCCATCCTAGTGAGTATGAGGTGGTTTCCCCAGGATTTTTAACTGGAACTGAGGAAGTCAGTTTTTTCGATGACAGAAACTGTGGAGGTGGGACTCTAGAGTTAATTGCCGTGTTTTTTGACACGTGAAAGAAGACTGTCAGTGTTGACTTTTTAGGGCACTAAGTAATCCTACCCTTCTCCCCTCCATCTGAAACTTATTCACAGAAGCCCAATAGATCTCAGTAGGGATCAAAATAGCATCAGTAGTTTTCAAGATGGATTGGAGACAATGACTAGAAGCCAGGTCCAATTTCATTTGGTGACAGACATGGAATAGGAAGCCAGGCTTCCCATTCCATGTCTGTCACCAAATGAAATTTACTCACCAGGCAATGGCGGGCCTGCTGTGCCCCACCCTGCAACAGAGTCAGAGAAAGCTCTGGTGAATTTACTATAGAAAAAGGACAAGACTAGAAGGAAGATCGCATGCTGCCTAGGAACAGCCAGGATCCAAAAGGGAACCAGAGGGAGGAGGTCATGCTTGCATAATGACCACTTGCCGACCCCTCCAGCCAGAATAAGCCACTTTATCTTGGGAGATAGAAGGAAGTCTGAAAAGAAGAACAAAAGCTTAGTCCTCAGAAGCTCTGAGAAGGCAGACACTCATCTATATGGTCTTAGGCTGATACATAAAGGGCAGGGAAAATGTTTGTCTTAACGCTTAGGGCTCAGCACTGCACAAAAGCAGCTGTTCTTCCCGGGAAGAGGTGCTTAGTACATGTGAGCTGTGCTGCTCCCTGCCGTCATCAGGAATCCTTTGTGAATTCTCCTGCGGTTGGAATGGGACCCTAAAGGCTCTGAATAGAACACAGCTTAAATTTACTTGAGGTTTTTACCAATGACTTAGCTTGAAAATTCACTTCCTAATCTTTTTTCCATTTTCCATTTTCCCAGGTAGAACAGTCAACAGAGATCACTGGAGATTATGCAATGAACTCAAATGAAGGCATAAAACTACTCCAAATAATAAATGCCAGCAATATTAAAATGCCCTGATTTAAACTACGTGAAATGCTTCATGTTATTAAATTCTTAGTAGAGAATTAAAGTCTAAAAAAATAAATAGCCTTTCTTTTGAAGGTTGAGCTCTAAAGAAATTAAAAATTCACAATTATTTTTGCCCCAATTTTTTTTCGGTTCAGGGGTTGTCAGAGGGGTCTCATTCACCAATTGAGGGTCTGGACTCTTTTTGCAGCTGCTTCCACTGGAAAACAGTCTTGGCTTCAGGCTCTCCAGGATGCCAATCTTTGGACGGTTGTCTGGAGTCCATGACTTCTGAACTTAAACTAAATGGGGAGAAAGCCATTCTCATGGGATCAGTCCTGCTGCTTAGGCCCTTCCCTTCCCTGGCAGAAGTCCAAGGCTGGCTCTGGCTGTGTGCAGCAGTGGTTGTACTCAGAAGCTGCTTCTCAAAACCATTAAGATGAAACCCACCTTGAAGAGGCATCTCTGCCTACTTGGAGGTAAGACTCCCAATACTAGCAAGCCCCTTGCCTTTTCCACGTGGGACTCTGAAAGCCCCTGAAGAATTGAAGCTGTTTCTATTTTCTCTTAGGTTCCTTTTGAAGGAAGACTGGTTGTCA
>NW_011889054.1:1191395-1193196 GCF_000151845.1 Pteropus vampyrus | reverse complement strand
CGTCATCAGGAATCCTTTGTGAATTCTCCTGCGGTTGGAGTGGGACCCTAAAGGCTCTGAATAGAACACAGCTTAAATTTACTTGAGGTTTTTACCAATGACTTAGCTTGAAAATTCACTTCCTAATCTTTTTTCCATTTTCCATTTTCCCAGGTAGAACAGTCAACAGAGATCACTGGAGATTATGCAATGAACTCAAATGAAGGCATAAAACTACTCCAAATAATAAATGCCAGCAATATTAAAATGCCCTGATTTAAACTACGTGAAATGCTTCATGTTATTAAATTCTTAGTAGAGAATTAAAGTCTAAAAAAATAAATAGCCTTTCTTTTGAAGGTTGAGCTCTAAAGAAATTAAAAATTCACAATTATTTTTGCCCCAATTTTTTTTCGGTTCAGGGGTTGTCAGAGGGGTCTCATTCACCAATTGAGGGTCTGGACTCTTTTTGCAGCTGCTTCCACTGGAAAACAGTCTTGGCTTCAGGCTCTCCAGGATGCCAATCTTTGGACGGTTGTCTGGAGTCCATGACTTCTGAACTTAAACTAAATGGGGAGAAAGCCATTCTCATGGGATCAGTCCTGCTGCTTAGGCCCCTCCCTTCCCTGGCAGAAGTCCAAGGCTGGCTCTGGCTGTGTGCAGCAGTGGTTGTACTCAGAAGCTGCTTCTCAAAACCATTAAGAGGAAACCCACCTTGAAGAGGCATCTCTGCCTACTTGGAGGTAAGACTCCCAATACTAGCAAGCCCCTTGCCTTTTCCACGTGGGACTCTGAAAGCCCCTGAAGAATTGAAGCTGTTTCTATTTTCTCTTAGGTTCCTTTTGAAGGAAGACTGGTTGTCATAAAGTCACTGGCAAGGCCTGTGACATGAAGAGTGGCCTGAAGGACCGAAACAGCAATGTAAGCTACTACATACATGGAAATCCAACAACCTTGAAGGCCAGTGCTTTCTAGCCCAAGACTCATGGTATTTGACTCTCCTTCAAGGGAGGTGGTAGAGATGGAGAAATAGTCAGATGGAGAGGCATCTTTTTTTATTGTAGGGAAGAATTATGGGTTTCAAGTTGATCCAACATGAAAAAACCCTAAATGCTTATAATCTCTCTGTAAATTGTGGAGAATATTTAACTCAAGTTAGTGGAAAGTTCAATCCTGGTCCTCTTTATAAAGAAATTCTTGAAAAGCCTGGCAAAATCATGGACAACTGAGGGTCTTAGGCCTGAAGCTTTATTTCAACACAGAGTTAAAGGTCTGAATGTTAACCCCCAATAAAAGATTCAGGGAAAATCTACTCCTATCAATGAGGAAAACAGTAAGCTCTACCCTGTCAATTGTGTTGAAAATATAAGCCTTAAAGACTATGGACTTTGCTCTAAGATTCGTGATTTCTGACAAAAGTTATTTAATTTAAAAAATTCTAACTAATTTTTTTAAAACAAAAATGAATGGAAAACCCTACCAAAGGTTTTTGATTCATTAGACAATTTAAACTTATAGTTATTGTATTAACTAAATTGGAGAAGAGAGAAAATGTAGAAAACGATATTAGTCTAAGTGTCCATAAAGAACATGAAACTAAGAAAATCATGTTTCATAGCTTCATATTTGCTGTTCTAGCCACTTATCGCAAAAAGAGCCAGCAGTCCACTTGACTGTAACCATAGCTTGTATGACTATTACTTGATCTAAAGAGAACAACTTGGACCTCTTACAGGTTTTCAGATCTTGGAATAATGTATGAAGTGTCTCTTATCTGTTATATGAGTTATTCAATTATTAGGAAAGATTTGGGTGAAGTTTG
>NW_011889054.1:1187631-1190490 GCF_000151845.1 Pteropus vampyrus | reverse complement strand
GTTTTTGATTCATTAGACAATTTAAACTTATAGTTATTGTATTAACTAAATTGGAGAAGAGAGAAAATGTAGAAAACGATATTAGTCTAAGTGTCCATAAAGAACATGAAACTAAGAAAATCATGTTTCATAGCTTCATATTTGCTGTTCTAGCCACTTATCGCAAAAAGAGCCAGCAGTTCACTTGACTGTAACCATAGCTTGTATGACTATTACTTAATCTAAAGAGAACAACTTGGACCTCTTACAGGTTTTCAGATCTTGGAATAATGTATGAAGTGTCTCTTATCTGTTATATGAGTTATTCAATTATTAGGAAAGATTTGGGTGAAGTTTGACTTGGGTATCAAGAAATTAGCGCTGACTATTGAGCAAACTGATTTTAGTTGTTTTTTTTTTTTTTAATTGAAATATATTTGGTATATAACATTGTGCAAATTTAAGGTGCACATGTTGATTGGATACATTTATATATTGTGATATAATTGCATTGATGTTATAATTAGCATCTCTATCACATCACATAATTATTTCTTTTTAGTGGCTGAAATAATTAAGATCTAGTCTCTCAGCAAGCTTGATGATTAACATACAATATTGTCTATATTCACTACATCGTGCATTAGATCTGTACGACTTACTCCTTGTTAAGCATCTTTTCTTATCGTTCGACCTGATTTTAGTGTTTTCAAACCCTACTCAAATTTTATCATTTAAGATACTAAGCTAGGATTATCAAATTTTGAGATTTTATGAAGCTTTGTTTTTAGTTTTTCATTTTTTTTCTTTAAGAGATAAATCTTTCCTCCATTTCAAGGACTTTGATGACTATGTAAGACATGAAATAAACCAATTAATCCTCACTAGTCTCTCAGGAACAGTTAATAATTATTTAATCTGTAGGAGGTATCCTTATCTACTTCTAAACTACTTGGTTGTTTCTTGTGTTTTTAATTCACAGTGGGTAAAATGCACAAACTGTACTAGGAGAACATGAGCATTAGGTCGAGGCCTTTCAACTCCTATAGTACATCGTATGCCTTGTGAGCAGCCAGCCATCCATGCCAGATGATTGCCTTGTCACACAGCCTTAAGTTACAGGACATTCTTGTTTCTTTTTTTTAACTCTGATCAAATTATATTTTAGAATTCTCCTGTAGATATGTCAATTTGAAAACTCAGGCTTTCAGTGTAACAAAAGGGTCTTTAAAGGGGACTCATAATTTAGACTATTGAGTGTTAAAGAGCTCAAGAAAGCTGGGCTTTCGAGGTAATGCACAAAGGGAGAACAACTGTCAGACATAAAATAACAAAGCCAATGGGAGAAAGACTTGCATTCTATGCACACAGTTTTATCAGAGATAGACTGAGCAAATGCTGGAAGCACTCTAGCCAGTGTTTTCAAACTCCAGGACATGAGCCATTAGTGGGTTGTGAAACTTAATTAGTGGGTTGCAAAACTTACTTAGTGGGTTGCAAACAGAATTTTTTCCCAAAGAATGAAATAGAACAAAACACATAGGTGAATCACTAGAAGAAAAATAAGAATGATTTGATGAAATTTTTTATTTATTGTGTGTACACACAAGGTAGGTGTGGACCAGGATGATTACCTTTTACTTTTCTCGAAATATAATTTTTACTGTGGGTTGTGGTTAAAAATAAAAAGTTTAAATATGCTATGTAGAAATACCTTAGGGGTATAAAGCTCTGAAAGGAGGGAACAGAGTAAAGTTCATTTTCATTCACATAGATATTAGTACAGACACATTTTGAAAAATAGATGGGCATAGGCTATATAGGATAAAAGGTTAGATATTTGCTTTTTCTGTAAAAAAGAATGTTTTTGTCATCCATAAAAACATGCTTATTTAAAAAAATCAAACAACCTAGAAGTAAATGGAATAAAATATGAAAAGCCCCCTCTCCTACTTCCTCTCCACTTCCTATTGCCTTTGGCAGACAAAACTGTCAACAGCCTAATAAGTGTTTTTACAGGCTATTTTCTAGGTGCACACACAGACACATGTATGCTACATATATGTAAATAGATTTTTAACCATATAAATGTAAACAGGAGTGTGCGATAAGTAGTATTGTACAACTTGTTTTTCATATCAGTATATCTTACAAATATTTTCATGTCCACACTATAGAGTTATTTTGTCTGCTCGCATGGTAGGACCTGGTATGTATTAATTCAACAATTTCTGCATTCATATACAATTATGTTTTCTGATTTTTATTATTTCAAAAAAATGCCTCAATACACATTCTTATCTCTGACTCTTAGAGATAACTACTTAGATGACTACTCGACATCATGAGTAGTTCAACTCTTCCCTACTAATTTGTAACACCATTTTTCAAATATTAAATTCCCACACATATATATTGCTCTGTTTCTGGATTCTCTGTTCTCTGCCTTTAACCTATTGATTATTCCTGTGCCAATACCACACTATTTCACTTACCCTGGCTCCATGGATTGCTTTGATTATCTATTCAAAATTTATTTTGTGCTTTATGTCTTCCAAATGAACTGTATAATCAGGTTGTCATAGCCATTTAAAAAACCTTGCTATGATTGTATGAAATTGCCTTGAATTTATCATTTGGTAGAACTGACATTATGTTGAGTTGTCTTACAGAAAAATGTGACATGCTTCTCTGTATTTCAGGTCTCCTTTCATACTCTTCAGTATAGATTTTTTTTTATTTATATAGGCATTACATTTCTTGTTGACCTTATTTCCAGATGAACAGGATCTCTTCCCTCATGTTTGCTAATTGGTTATTGCTGATATATACAAAAGCTTTTGATATTGGTATGTTGTTGCGCCTGCCTCACTAGGCTTT
>NW_011889054.1:1160707-1187516 GCF_000151845.1 Pteropus vampyrus | reverse complement strand
ATTCAACAATTTCTGCATTCATATACAATTATGTTTTCTGATTTTTATTATTTCAAAAAAATGCCTCAATACACATTCTTATCTCTGACTCTTAGGATACTTGTGAGAATATTTCTTTGCCCTAGATGCCTAGAATCAGAGTTGTTAAATCAGAGGCTAAACACATTTTAAATATTGATATATACTGCCAAACTGTACACCCAAAAAGCTGTACCTACTTATATTTCCTTCACCAACGGTGCTCATTTCCTCACATTATCTCCATCCAGAAGAAGCAATTACCAGTTCTTTAATTTCTGCCGTTTCAATGGACACAAATAGTATCTCATTTTAATTCTCCTAATTGCTTATGAAGTAAATATATTTGTTTGTTTATATTCTTTTTATAAAAATATTTTTATATCCTTTGTTCATCTTTTATTTGGTTTATAGGTGAATTTTATATTAAGAATCTCTAACCTTCTGTTATATTTCACATATTTTCCCAACTTTTGTCTCTTATTTATATTTAATTTGTGTAAAGAAGTTTTACACTTTTTAATGTAGTCGAACCTATCAGTCTTTTTTTTCTTCATGTATATTAGGTTTTGTGTCTTGTTTAGGAAAGAAAGCCTTCCTCACTCCAAATTTGTTAAAATTCCTTTTCCGATATTTTCTTTAAATCCTTTTATATTTCCATGTTTAATTTATCTGGATTTTATTTCTTGTCTATGATATGAAAGAAAAAAGTGTTTTTGGAGTAGTCAATAATCTCAACATCATTTACTGAGTAGTTCAACTCTTCCCTACTAATTCGTAACACCATTTTTCAAATATTAAATTCCCACACATATATATTGCTCTGTTCCTAGATTCTCTGTTCTCTGCCTTTAACCTATTGATTATTCCTGTGCCAATACCACACTATTTCACTTACTCTGGCTCCATGGATTGCTTTATCTATTCAAAATTTATTTTGCGCTTTATGTCTTCCAAATGAACTGTATAATCAGGTTGTCATAGCCATTTAAAAAACCTTGCTATGATTGTATGACATCGCCTTGAATTTATCATTTGGTAGAACTGACATTATGTTGAGTTGTCTTACAGAAAAATGTGGCATGCTTCTCTGTATTTCAGGTCTCCTTTCATACTCTTCAGTATAGATATTTTTTTATTTATATAGGCATTACATTTCTTGTTAACCTTATTTCCAGATGAAGAGGATCTCTTCCCTCATGTTTGCTAATTGGTTATTGCTGATATATACAAAAGCTTTTGATATTGGTATGTTGTTGCGCCTGCCTCACTAGGCTTTCTCATTAGTTGTAATAGCATGTCAGTAGATCATCACGGGCTGTGTGTGTGTGTGTGTGTGTGTGTGTGTGTGTGTGCGCGTGCGCGCAAAAAACTTATTACAAATAATGAGTTTTGTCTCACTTTCCATCATGTATATTTTTTAGTACTGTTTTTGTCTTTTGTCTAAGTTAGCAAGAATACTTCAAAATTTTCACCAAGTTTGCTATAAATTTCTTTAGCAATAGGTAACATTTAACCAAGGTAACGTTTAACCAAGCTGCAGAAGCTAAGCTAAGGAAGTGGCCTTATATTTCCAGATTGCTAAGGGTACTGGAGGATGTTGGATTTATCATATGCTTTTTCAGCATTGAAGGTGATATGTCATTGTTAATTTAGTGAGCCACAGTGATTTTGCACCTCTGTTAAGTAAAATTGGTTATCAGCTTTCCTTGTGTTTCATTCGTGCAGTGTGGGTATACGAATCTTGCTAACCACATGGATCGAGCTAGGAAGCTTTATATCTTTTTCTGTCCTCTGGAATGGTTTACAAATAAATGTGTTCCTTGAAGGTTTGTCTAATAATATTTGCTTTTTAAAGATGTTCTTGTACTACATTTTCAATTTCTCCGAAGATGTTTGGTCTGTTTATACTTTTTACCTCTTGTCATTTTTTAGAATCTATTTTTTACAGTCTTCGTACTTCGTTCAGTTTTCAAATTTTTTGGAATGAAGGTATACTATCATATCGGGAGTAAATTATAAATAATACCTCCATGTAACTTTCTCTATTTATAGGTGTCTTTCTAAAAATTATCCTTAATGCTAGTAATATATTTTTGTTATATACTTCTTGCTATTTTTATCATATTTTCTAAAGGTTTGCCTTTTATTTTTGAAAACATTTGTCTTATTGATCAAATTTGCTATTTTATTTCTGCTTTTAACTTTTTAAATCCTTCACTTTTACTTTCTTTCAGTTTATCTTTTTTCTAGCTTCTAATTTATTTCACCTATTTTCAGTTTTCTTTCTGAAAAATAAATCAAAATCTATAAAATTTCCTCTAACACCTGACTTAGCAGAACCCCCTAGGTTTTGAGAATTTTTATTAATTCTAAATAGTCTGTAATTTGATTTCCCCTATGAGTTATTTAAAAGATAATTTAAAATTTTCCATTTTATTAGATATTTTACATTATGCAGAAAACATGATCTGTATAATCTTTTTATTTTTATTTCTCTAATATGAATCATTTTTAGAAATGTTCTATAGGTTTTCCAAAAGAATTTATATTCCTGATAGATACAAAATATTTATTAGATGATATCTTCCCTATCTTGACATTTGGTAGAAAGGGGAGGGGCCTGAGTTTTTTGTTTCAAAATTATTGTAGAGTAAAAATGACTTTTTTTTTGCAGGAGGCTGTACAGTTCCATGAATTTTAACATATGTATGGATTCATGTTACCATAACCACAATCAGAAAATAGAATAGTTCATCACTGAAAAAAAACTCCCTTGCATAGCCTTTCTGTAATCAAATCCTCCCATGACCCAAACGCCTGGCAACTACTGATTTTCTATTATTAATATCTTTTCGAGAATTTCATATAAACGGAATTGTAAAGTATATAATCTTTTGAGATTACCTAAAGATGTAACCTTTTGGCTTCTTTCATTTAGCATATGACTTTAAGATTCATCCAAGTTGTTATGTGTATTAATAATTTATTCCTTTTTATTGCTAAATAATATTCCATTGTGTGGATGCACCATTATTTATTTATCTATCCACCTGTTAGAAGGCATTTTGGTGATTATGAATGGAGCTGCTATAAACACCCATGTACAGGCTTTTATGTCAACATGAATTTTAATCTTTTTGGTTAAAATACCCAGGACAGACATATGGTGTTTGTTTAAAGACACTGCCAAACTGTTTTGAGTGACCACATCATTTTGCATTATAAGCGATCTCTGAAAATTCTAGTTCCTATGTATCCTCACCAGCACTTGATACTGTATTTTAAATTTTTAGCTATTCTAGTAAGTGTATAGTGGTAAATCCACTGATTTTTAATAGATATGTTACAGTTTCTCTCATAATTGGTTTTTCTATTTTTCTTTATATTTGTTTCATTCTATAAATTTTAAAACAGATTTTGATTGCAGATATATATATACGTGTGTGTGTGTGTATATATATATATATACATATATATATATATATATATAATTTTTAAATCTTTCCTTTAGAACTATACTTTTTTATTAGTCCCAAAAAGCTTTTTATTTATCCTATTTAATGGTTTTCATCTTGGGTTCGATTCTGTTTAGTCTGGAGTTAACACAGCTGTATCCACTTTTGTTAGCATCTGCCTGGTATGCTTTTATCGATTTCTTTATAATCACAGTTTTTTTTAGATTTGTATTTTGCAAACAGCACATAGTTGGATTTTGTGTTTTTACCTGAGCTTAAGAAATTCCAGAATTTGACTTACTCATAGTTATTGTGAGAAATGCATTTGGTCTTGCTACTTTTTTCCCCTCTATATAGCTTATTACTTTTTTCTTTCCTGCCTTTTCTTGGATTTTTAAACTCCATCCTCCCTTTCCTGGTAGTTTGGTAGTTATTAAGTTGACATATATTTGGTTCTCTCTTTCTTCTTGGCACACAGTAAGTGTGCACTTTCTTGCTCTGTTGAACTCAAGCATGGCCTTGGGCCTTGCCTGGCCAATAAAATGTGAGAATTAGCATGTATTACATCTGAGCAGAGAGGCTTTAAGTCAGTATATGTTGCATCACACTCTTTTTCTTTGGGTATTGAACCCAGCAATGTTCCACACCAGGTTGAGGGTGATATGGAGTAAGGGCCATAGCCAATCTGTCAAAGGCATATAGCATGAACACAAATAAACCTATGTTGTTTTAAAACACCAAGACTTTGGGCTTGTTGGAGCAGTTATCACCTATCTTTATTAATATACATTTAACTTAAAATATATTTTAATGTATTTTTCTATCAACAGCTAGAAGTAAACAATCCTTTTCTTGAATAAGATCCCTAACATACTTTCTATATCCTACTCTGCTATTTGTGTTAAAACCTAGAATTTTATTTCACTTTATTTTCACATATGCATTAATATTTACTTTTTCTGATAATAGGCATCTCTGGTGATCATAAAGAAATGGCAGATCACATGACATCAGTTTCTTTGTTTTAAAATCTTTCATAGATTGCTTTTTTGCTTATAAATTCCTAAAGTTTTATTCTAGTTCTTGATAAGCCTAATACTGAATCTATGTACTCATTAATTCAACATACATTTGTGCACTTACTATATGCCAATTACTGTGTTCTTCTAGGATTCTCTCCTTTCAAAACTTTCCTCATTCCTTTGCAGTGCATATTTAAGGGGATCCCTCAATCAAATCTTCCACTTCATGAATTTAAGCTTTAACTAAATCCATTCTTCTATCTAGTCCATCTTATTTTACTTTATCATATTTTTAATTTCCAGAAACTCTATTTCTTTTTTCTAACATCCTGTTCTTTATGGATGAAATATCCTTATGAATCTCTGAAGATCTTAATTGTATTGATTTTAAAATTATTTCTTCTAATTACTTTCTTGAACAGGTTGTTTTAATTTGGCGTCTCCTTTTTAGCGGTCTCCAACCTTTTTGGCACCAGGGACCAGTGCTCCTATGAGACTCTAATGCCTAGTGATCTGAGGTGGAGCTGAGGCGGTGAGGCTGGTGCTGGGGAACAGCTGCAAATAAATGAAGCTTTGCTTGCTAGCCTGCAGCTCACCGCCTGCTGTGTGGCCCGGTCCCTAACAGGTCACAGACCAGTACAGGGGTTGGAGGCCCATTTTATGTTACTGGTTTTCTTCAAATTTGATAATTCTTGGCTGTCCATATTTATACATAAGACTAAAGTTTGAAGTGCTTTGCCTGAGCCAAACGAAAATTCTGGTTTGCTTTCAATGAACACAAATTCTGATTATAGGCATCTCTGTTGATTGTAAAGGGAGTGGCAGGTCACCATAGTCAGATAGTGAGTATGTGTAGTTTATCTTGAGTTTTTCCTTGTAGTCATTTTGGATAATGCCCCTTTCAGAACTCCCACTTCAGAGAGCTGCTTTCTTAGCCTTAGCCTGGTAACAAACTCCAGGATTAGGTGCTTCAAGGAAAGGCTTAGCTTTCCCACTCTTTAATTAACTGATCCTTCAGTAATCTGCTTTTTATTTTCTAAATATTCCACTTTCATTTTCTGGCTTTCCAACTTCGCTATTATTTTTGTTTTAATACTTCTTCAGTCATTTCAACTGGATTCTAAGAGAGTAAAAGAATGTGTTCAGTCGTAAGTTCTAGCACGTGGTTTATAATCATAATCTTTAAAAAACCTAATCATCTCCTCTCTTGCTGTTGCTCTGAAAATCAAGTGTTCCTTTCTTGAGATTAGAGATTCTGTAAGTATCCATTTGAAATAAGATTGAATAATGAATCTAGTACTGGTTAGGCATACAATAGTAATTTTTGACCACTAGTAATTATGGGTGGATTAGGGTAAGATGATAAGCTAATTGCTATATTATCACATCTGATGCTATTAAAAACAAAGACCAAAAAAATCCCCTATTTGTATAGATTGCATATGCTCTGGTAAATACTCAGCAAAGATATATAATAATCTGAGTAAAGGTACATGCTTGTAACCTTCTACAACCCAAGAAAATACTGTATTTCAATGAAGTGATATTACTTCAGGTATGTATTGAAAATTTAACAATCAAGGGACTAATGTATATATTAAGCAGCAGAATATCCATATTTTAAATTCTTAATGGAATAATTTCATGATAAAACATAAAATATGAAAGAATTTTAAAACTATATTATGTGTCTATGTATGTATCTTAAAATCTGTGGTCAAAGAAAAATGAGGCTAACTCATTTAATTTCTACCTCTTCCCACTTTTATTTCCTTCCAAACTTACCAATATCTGTCCAACTCTGAGTATGTCATTTTTATATATTTTGCAGTATGAACCCTGTCCCTGATTTCTTACCTATATTTCCATGTTTCCCTAATACTCTGAATTACTTATCTAATCATTTTGCACTGAACATATGTAGGTGAGCCACCTCAAATTCACTGAGGAACCAAGTAATCTACATCCCCATCTTTTCAGATCTTTCACTTTTAAGAGCATCAATGTATCTCATGCTCCCATGTCCTCTGAGACCCCGCTGTGTAGATGAGCCTCTCACTCTTTAGCATCTCCTTTAATTGGTTCCTTCCTTTCAATCTATAAAATTTAAGTTCCTCTCATTCTAAAAAAGTTTTAATTACTTCATCTTCTCATCCAAACTCCTTCAAAGAGTGGCCTATACCCACTATCTTCACTGTCCCCTCAATTTACTGCAATTTGGCTTTCTCGTCTATCCACCACTTCACTGAATTGGTCTAATGTCACCAAGAACCTGTCAAAATCTAATGGATACTTACATTTTCTGCAGCATGACAGTATCTACTTCCTCCTTCTTGAAACTCTATCACCTCTCTTCTCAGAATCCTTTTCCTTCTTATCACTTAAACTTTGACAGTCCTCACAGTTCTCTGTAATTTCACCCACTTTCATGATTTTTACTGCTTATATGTAGACAACAAATCTTTATTTGAATACAATATTTTAAAAATGTCTTCATATGGATGTTCAGTTCTGTCATTTCCTAAATTCTACAGGTGCTTTAAAATTCATGTTCAAAATAAAACTTTTCCCGAATGCAGTTCTTTAGCCCCTATTTCCAATCTCAATAACAGCACCCAACCCTGGTCATACAAATGGGAGTCCAGCCTCTGCCTACTTCTTCCTTACTTCCCATAACCAATATCTGCTATTTTCCTAAATAAATTAAAACATACTTCCTCCCTTCACCTAAACCTTATTTCAGACCCTTTTCCACTTGCTGTTACCTACTTAAGTTACCAAATTAGTGTTTCGTGGAACCAGTTGTTAGACACTATTAAAAAAATATATTTGAGAAAGGCTACATACCATATACCTATCTTAAGAGATTCAGAATGAATATTAATCTACAGCAGCTCTAAGAAGTCATAAAATAAGAAACTTGCTTAACTTTATTTAAGCCAGGCTATCCCTTATGTTTGTCCGTGAAACCCTTTCGGTAGAGACAGGAGAAAGTGGGAGTGTTGAAATAACACTCAGAAAATAATGCTCCTCAGAAGAGTGTGGCATGACCTCCATGCTTCTTCAAATTGATTTTCCATATTGGAGCTAATGATCTAAAATGCAAACCTGAAATTATCATTTCCATTCTTCAATCCTGTTATTAGCTATTTCCTGAGGAAAAAGAAACTGCTCCATCTACCATGGATTGTAAGGTCTGCTCTCATTCTCCCTGCTTTCTATTTCAGCATCACCTGCTATTGCCAGATGACATTCCACTAATTCTAAACTACTTGTCGCTATAGTTCCCCAAACATACCACTCACACCCATGGCTCTGTGCTTGTGCTTATGCTATTCCCTCTACCTGGATCAGCCTCTCCCTTCATCATCTTATTCACCAATTTCCAACTAGTCCTTCAAGACTTAGCTTAGGTATTATTACTTAGATGACTTTTCTTGCCCCTCAGCTCTCTTCTTTTCCAAACACTGGCCAAACTCCCTAAGCATTCCCATTATAGACTATAACATGCAGTGTTAAGACATCTGCTTGTGTGTCTTCCTCTCTCACTCTATTGTAAAAAGGCCAAGAATACATCTTGTTCCTTGTTTTATTCCCATAACAGTCAATCCATGACTAATGAACTACATAGTATTGTGGTAGCTCTTCTGATAACAATCAGGCAGGACCGTCTAGAAGAAATCTGACACTCTAGCTTTTTTCTAACAACTTATCTGCACACATTTTATCGGAGACGCACAATTTAGAGACATGTGTTCACATACTTTTATATATTCTGCCTTTAAACAATCCTACCTAGATGATGGGAGGGGATAGGTATGCTTTCTTATAGTCCCACTCTTTTGCATTTCTATTGCTCATCGGCTTTTCTCTCAATGTCTCCCTTAAGCTCTTCTTAACAAGGAAACAGGATAACAAAGTGATTAAGAGCATGGGTTCCGGTTCAAATACCAGCTCTACTACTTATTTATAGCTGTGTAATTTTGGACTACACACATTATCTTCTTAGCCTCCTCATCTGTAGAATGGGCATAATACTAGTTCCCTACCTTACAGAGTTGCTGTAATCCACAAACATGGTTGAGTACTTGGCAAATGTACGCTGCTCTGGATATTATGAATTAGGATACGTCAATGGCTTCTGGCCATGTGATTTATAATATTTCCACATTTAACCAAATGGCAAAATTCTTCCATTTATTCACTCTCATCCCTTTCTAGTCCCCTTACCCTGCTTTGTTGTTTACTTTTTTCTCCTTTCATAGATTATTAGTTCCATGAGGGTAAAGGCTTTGTTTTGTTCATTGCTGAAAACAGTAATACCTAGATTATTGTACTTATCAGGCCCTCAGCAAATACCTGCTGAGTGTCGAAAGAAGACATAAACCAAGTTTCATTATAATGAAAAGAATACATAAATCTTTCTCTAACGGCTTCTGTGGTCCTATATCTAAAAACACCATATGCCATAATGAAAACATAAGAAATTTATTAAAATTTTAAGGCAAAAACATAATTTCAGAAGATTTAGACCTATGTCAGGCGTGATAGAGTATGGATGCTTTCTTGAAATTCAAAATCAGATCCAAGAGTGTCACTTTCAGAATGTTCTAATAGACTGAAGTTACTTTTAGCTGTCTTGGATGAAACAGTCACTATTCTACTTTCTTTCTTGACAGAAATCTGTTTTTTCAAAGACTCACTTTTAACTGGTTCATTAATCAAAGAGCTATTTTGCCCCATTCCTTTGTTTTTCTGGTTTACAGGTGAATCAGAGCAGGAATGCAGGTCTTTTCCGGGTTGTTTCTTAGCAGAGTGTTTTCTGGTATATTCACCTGTTTTGCTCATTTTCTCTAAAGAAGATCTGCTATTTCTAGACAACTCATCTTCTTTTCTTTGACTTCCAGAAATTACATCTGCTGAAGGAGAACATGTTCTAGCAATGAATTCTTCGAAAGACCCCTGCCGCTGCTCAGTGACTTGGACTCCCAAGTTGTCTTTGCAAGTGTCTAAGGCCTCCTGAGTAGAAACTGGAACATGCAAGGAGTCAAGAGGCAAAGGAATTCTAGCATCACCTGTAATTTTTTGAAACTGGAGGGAAAAACGAAAGAAAACAAGACAAAAATTCAGTAATGAAGAAAGCCAACCATTAAAAAGTAGAGTCTAAAGCTTCAATGTTACTCTGTGGTCTTTTTATTAAGACAATCAATTAATTACTCAGAAGATTTTAGAGCCAGGTTTTTTCTAATTATATCTTTCCAAGTGATTCTCAACTTAACTTTACTATACCCAAGGCTATGTCTACTACATTTTCAGACTTTTGTGTTTGAAGTAATTATTACCCATTTCCCTTTCCCTCATCAAAAATAATAAGACTTTATTCCCTAGGAAAATTAATTTCTTTTCTATCCTCCAGCCACATGTCAGCAGTACCCAATTTGTGACTGAACTGTGTTCTCAAGTTGTTCAGTTCCCACCATCAGTCTGAGATTGTTTGAGACAGGAGTTGGGGGCTCCAAGTAAGGCTAGAGGAGCAGCAGACAGGTTTTCCCCGCCCATTCCCATATCTGGGTGATTAAGTATGATATACTGCCTATTAATTATATCTGGATTACTTATTTTAAAAATTATCTATATCAGTACTTGTACCTTCATTAGTGTTCCTTCATTGTAAGCTGACTGCATACAAATAGAAACCTAGATAAAATATGATAGAATAGACATTTACACAATTTAAAATTTGGAATATTTTCTCTAATGCTTCATTTTTCCTGCACTGAGGATAGTTTACTTTAAGTCATCAATTTTCAAATGAACTTCCAGTTTTTCTTATTTATGACAATACAGTATCATGAAATGGGCAGAGATTTATTAATCTCAGATTTAGAAAGGTCCCCAAAGAGGTTGCTAGCTCCTAAGCATGTGAACTGAGACAGAGTGTATTATTTTCTTTGACTTGGAAACTCCCTTTCTGCTAATTATTCTTAGCATCATTAAATTCTGTTCTGTCCACTTACTTGGATATTTTGCATTTGTCCCAGGGCATTCTGCTTTGATTCTGGTTTTTCTTCTTCAAGTGCTTTCTTTTCTTCTTTAGGTGGACTACTAAGGGTGGAATTCATTTGTGGACGACCTAGTAAATGAAAGTCTGACTGATCTATACCAGCTATTGTGGCAAGCTGCCCAAGCCTGAATAAGAGGAAAAGGCAAGGGTTATTATAGTCATATAAGAACAGCTTACATTTCCCCATACCTATAATCATTAATCATGAAATACTTCTAAAATCTGAAAAGCCAATATCCTACTCCAGATTACAAGCCTCTATCTCCCAAATTCACAGACCTCTCCATATTCATTCTCTGGGACCGTATCAGATCATCTAATCCTTCAAGCAGTTTCTCTGCTCCCAACAGTGTGTTACCATTTGATTTTATTTTCTTATCTATCACCACTCCATTTTAAACAAGGTCTCACTAGCAGCTTCAACATCTACGATGCACCTAATCCACTGTCTCTCATCTCTATTCCCACAGTTCTTTACCACCTTTCCTACAGTTTCCAAGAATGTGTTTGTTCCTTCCTTTCCAAGACCAACCTATTCATATACATTACTCCATCAATTAACAATCTCCAATTTTCTCTTTTGGCATCTTCTTTCAGCAAAATCACTCCTCGTTGAGAACTAGTGATCTATATCTATATTTGCCCTACAGATTAGTAACAATTTTTACATCTAGAACAAAAATAATTTTAATTCAAATTTATTTAATAAGCAAAATGAATAAAAAGTAGGGACATTCCTATGCATTCTAGAATATTTTCAATTAAAATTACCTTCAATTTAGTCTTTACTAAAAACCATACTTATTAATTATTCTGAATAAAGGTTACTTTTAATAATGGGCTCTCTATCAAAACAGGTTACCATTTTGCATTTCTTTTAAAATTTAATTCCTTATTTTAAAAAAATTATGTATAATTTTTATATTATGTTATGTATAATGTTATGTATAATTATATTATGTATAAATTATATAATTACACACTGAATATGACTATGGAAGTGAAGAAAATTGCTCAAGTTTCTCAGCAAACTACCATTATAGTTGTGAAGAGAAGAATGCCATGGAGAGAGAAATTAACTAACCCAGCATCTTTAAGGAGATCCAAGAAAGCATGGAACTTCTGAAAAGAATTCTCAATGCTGCCCAAAACACCTTCATCATCCAGGATCATGTTTGTCAATGACTGTGCATGAAGGGCTTCAGACAAAGAGAAATTTATATTTCTTAACTGGGCATTTTCATGTTCCAGCTATAAAAGAAGATTGAAAATGTCTGACACGATTTTCTCTCACTGTCATCAAAAGAAAAGTTTTTAAGTATTAAAACTAAAATAAAACATTGAAAAATTTGTAGATAATTTATAATTAATCTAATTCAAGTATCTGTATTGTGCTGTCTTGAAAAGAAACATTATGAACAGAAAATAAGGTAGTCACATAAAAGCGCACATGTACACATGCGCACACACACATGTAAGATTTTTACATTTTTAAAAATATGCTTTCTGGAATACAGACCATCATATGACCACTAAATATAAGTAAATACAAAGGCTCATATGGTACAACCAATTTGCAATATACTACAGTTTTAAAGTTTATAAACTCTCTATATATATGGCTTAGAATCAAATGAAAATAAAGCCAAAATACCCTCGGAAGTATAAGAAAAAACTTGTTTACCTCACTGACTCGTTTGTCAGCCTTAAGTCTTATTACTCTTTCCTCCTTTAACTGCTTTAGGCACTCCTCCAGTTTTTCCTAGTGTGAAGAAACAGAGTAAATATTATAAACAATTCATATGATGATATCCTAAAGTCTTTCCAGCTACAGATCTCATCAAAAATTTAGGGGCAGAGCCAGAAGTGAACTCAGATTTCAGGATTATAGTCCACTACTTGCAATATACCACGCTAGTGAAATTAATCACCAAAATATAATAAATTAGCATACTAAAGATTTCCCACTCTTTCCAAAACAGATTTGTGGCAGCTCACCATAAAAGGCATATGTGTTTAATATAGTTAAGTCAGAAATAAAAAATTTTAAGACCAAGAAAGGAAAATTCTATTTTTATTTTTGGGTCCTTTTAATAAAGGAAGCCCTGTCAACATGCTCAACACACCTGAATTATGTAACTGCAGATTCAAATGCATTTTTTGCTAAGTAAACACCTTTAGAGCACTGTACTATATGCCAAGTACTGTTCTAGAAGTTTCTTAGGCATTAAATAATTTAATCATCAAAACTCTATGAGGAAAGAATGGTTACTAACTCCATGTTTTTTTACAGATGAGAAAATAGACAGAGCATAGCAGAGTGTCACACCTGAGGCTACATCATTAATAAGTAGTAGAGCCACGTGTGAACTCAGGAAGTTGGGTACTATTCCTGTTAACAAAAGCAGTATTGTCACCATTAACCAGGGCTAATAACATAAGGAAGACACTGGAGAACCTCCTTACAGTTTCCAAGAAATGCGACACTTAGACCCTTGAAGTGAGGGACACTAATTGTGGACTGCAGAATTCTAAGATAACCAAGATTCTACCTGCTGAAATACACAGACCTCCCAGTTATTCACTCACTCACGTAGGTGTTGCAGTGAAGGGATTTTTGCAGATATAATTAAGGTTCATCAAATCAGCTGATCTTAAGATAGGGAGATTATTCTGGGTGAATGTGACCTAATCAGGCAGCCCACTAAAAGGGACTGGCTGTTCCTGGAGAAAACCTAAAGTACAAAAGGGACAAGAGGAAGATTCTCTGTTGCTGGTTTTGAAAAAGTCAAGTATGATCCTGTGGCAAGAAAAAGAGCAGGAAGGACTCTAGGAGTTAAGACTGTCCCCCAACTCAGAGGTCCCTAAACCCCGGGCAATGGAGCAGTACAGGTTCGTGGCCTGTTAGGAACCAGGCCACACTGCAGGAGGTGAGCTGTGGGTGAGCAAGCGAAGCTTCATCTATTCGCAGCCGCTCCCCAGCACTAGCATCACCGCCTCAGCTCCACCTCAGATCATCAGGCATTAGATTCTCATAGAAGCACTGGTTCCTGGTGCCAAAAAGGCTGGCCCCAACTAATAGCCAGCTTTCCTATCAAATCGGGAGACCTCTATCCTACAACTGCAGGTACTGAGTCATGCCAATGAGCTGAGTAAGTTTGGAAGTAGATTCTTTCCCAGAGACAACAGAAGATAGCACAGCCTGACTGACAACTTGACTTCACCTTTTTGAGACTCTGAGCAGAGAACCCAGTCACGCTGCCGTGCCTGGACTACCAATCCACAGAACTCTGAGCTAATAAAGAGGTGTTACGTTAAGCCACTAAGTTTACAGTAACAGAAAATTAATATACTACTCAACACCCAGGTTCATGAACAAAATAAATGATTATTATTTGAGGCCGCTGTCTTGGGTTGGTTTCTTATGCAGCAATAAAAAAAAAAAAAACAACCTATATTTATTAAATCAGCAAGGTATATTTATATATTTTAAAGGCTTTTAAACCTTCACTTAAATTAGGAATTTCAACTTAAAGTTTAGTTTACCCCTGGTGTGTCTGTTGAGGGAAAGAACTCTATATGCCATCATTTGGAGTGGAAACCGGCACCACTTTCTGGAGAGTGATTTTTAATGCATACCAACAATCCTATATCCAGGAATTTACTCTAAGGAAATCATCAACGATGTGGGCAAAGACTTACCTACCAGCATGATGTCATAGGAGTGTTTATAACTAAACCCTAGAAGTAGGCTAAAAGCTTTCAAATTGAGATTAGTTTAAATAGAACTAGCACACTCATATGAAGGAATGCTCTATGAAGCCACTAAAAAACAATAATAACAAGAAGTCTCAACCAGAGTTAATGAATGGGCTTCAGGAATTCTATATTCAAAATATATCTGTGTGTTTTTCTTGGGTGACTGTCCATAAGCTTAATCAGTGACCTGACAAAATATTTTGATACTTTTTTAAGATAAAAGGGCAGATTAGGTGTGTGTACACGCAGAGGTGGCTTTTATTTCCTTCAATAAGTTTTTCATTGTTTTCAAAAATTTGCTCAATGAATATATATTTTTATACACAGAACATGTTTAAAAACTTAATAAACAATCTAATAACTTCAAATCCTTTAATGTTTTATTACCAGTTCAGCCAGCCAAAATTTTGATGAAATAGGAAAAAAACTGTAAAATTCTTCTATTTACATGTTTTTAATATTTAAAACTGATTTCATAGAGATTCTAAACAAATAAGCAAACAAAACCCTCACCACAATCAGAGAAAATAGACTAAAACACTCCATTCTTAACTAGTTCTAAATATCACATCAAAGTACCATTATATGAAATGGTTTCTCCCTCTAGTGGAGGGAATTAAAACATAATGTAAATTTTTTTATGAAAGAGTGTACCCTCCTCCTACAAAGTAAATCATGTTCCTTAAAAGGAAATACAAAACAAAAAAAATCAGAAAGTAAAACTGCCTGATATTCTATTACTTAAGTAAGATGAATGATAAGGTTTTGGAGTCATTTTTCTTCCTGTCATCTGCTCTCCCCTCCTCCCTTATGTACACTGACTTGTTGATATTTTTCTGGAACAAAGTTCCCATCATACTGGATAACAAATTTTATGTTCAAGTTTTTTTTTCATTTAATTTTTTTTAGGTGAAGCAACCCTTGGTTGACCTCACAGATTGCAAGGAACTTGTCATCTTACAATTCCTTATTTTTTTAAATTATTTTTTACGCTGACAACACCTGCTCTTCCTAGGTAGTCTCCCATCCAAGTACTAACCAGGCCAGACCCTGCTTAGCTTGTTCAGGGTAGCATGGCCGTAGACTTCATTTAATTTTTCATTGAATCAATAATTTCTCATACATTCAGAGGATTTATAACCTTGATTTTTTTAGTGGGCTACAAGATATTCCAATGAAAGGGTTTATTGGTCCATATTAATCATTCCTTTATGGTTAAACACTTAAATTCTTTCCAACTTTTCATTGTTACGAGACAAAATAATTATTTTTATGCATGGTCTTTTTCATATTTAGCATAATTTTCATGCATAATTTTCATCAATAAAAATGAGGTTGAGATCAAAGCAAATGAATATTTTTAAGGCTCTGAGATACCTATCTCCAAATTACTTTCCAGAAGATCTCTGAGATTTTATATTGGTAACAGCAAAGTATCGCTTGGTAAATAACCTCTATGATAACTGTTGGCTCACTTCCTCACTTAAAGATATTTGAGGGAAGGGAGTGTATTTTAAGCATTTATCTCTAGCCCCTGTGCAGAGCACAATGCAGACAATCAATAATAACTGCTGAGAAAGAAAAAGCCCTGCCAATACAAGATTTGTGTGTGAAAGAATGTTTGTCTCTAACCGGATAGGTGAAAACATGCCGTCTTTCCTAAATGGGTATTTCTTTGCTTACGATTAGTGAATTTCTTTTAGATTATATTTTAAAAATTCAGATTCTCTGGGGGCAAAATCCTGACCCAACCCTTAGCTATATAACCTTGGACAAATTCAATAACTCTTGGCCTCATTTACTCATCTATAAAATGGAGATAAGTTCCCATATCACAGAGTTCTTGTGAGGATTACATGAGTTAACGCACATATAAAACTAAGAACAGTGCCTGATACATAGAATATGTTCAAGTAATGCTAAATGATGAATATGTGACTGCAAACAGTACTGATAGGCTTAAAATAGTCGATCCTTTGAACAAGGAGGGATCGAACTGTGTGGGTTGACCTAAATGTGAATTTCTTCAATGGACACCCAGTTCAAACCTGAGTTGTTCATAACTGGTGGTTGGGAAGGCTAACTTAAATTATACTTGGGTTTTCAAGTGCACAGGCAGTTGGTGCTGCTAATCCCACGTCGTTTAACAGTCAATGGTAGTCTCAGCCCACTCACACACACGTTCAGCTGCCTAGAGGCAACCTTTCTTAATTGTAAAATATGACATGCATATTGAAAAGTGCACAGAACAAAACTCAGTGACAAATAAAGAGAATACTTATATAACTACCATTCAAGTCTGTAAGTACAACTTTTAAACATCTCAAAAATCCCTCATATCCTTTCCCCATCACAAGCCCCTTCCCTCCTCCCAGAGTTAAAAACCATCCTCGTTTTCTGATAATCATTTCCGTTACAGATATGCATCCCTAACAATATAGTTTAGTTTTGCCAACTTCAACTTTATGTAAAGAGAATCACAGTGTATGCAGTCTTGTTTATTTCTTTTACTCAACATGTTTTTAAAAATTCATCCACATTGCTGCCTATAGCTCTAGTTCATTCAATTTTATTGCTTTATAGTTTCCCCACTGTATGACATAGGTAACTTATTTTTTTAACTCTTAAAGGACATTTGAGAGCTGAAAGGGTCCTCAGCACATCTTGAGTCAGCTATTCCCTAGTTAAAAGCTTCTAATGTTCTTGGTCTTCCCCAATGTCTCTAATCACTTTTAGAAATACAATCTTCTAGTTGCTTGGTGAAGGAAATGAATACAACACATCTAAAATGACAATGAATGCAGTTTAGATGCTCTAGAGTCTTGTCTGTTACGCTGCAACTTAGAATAAACCACTTAAGTGCTATAAATTATAGGTGCTTATTTATAAGATGAAAGGAGTAATTAATTCTACATCTATGGTTATAGATTCTTCCTATTCTAACATTTCATAATTTTCTAAGTACTTACCTTAAAATTTCTCTATATCACTATCACTAATTTTAACTTAAAAAAAAATCTGGCTTTTTTTTTGAAAATCAAATAGTAATTTCCATAGTCCTATAATAACGGGATAACTAGTTCTAAATCCATCAGGTTTTACACTAAAAGGAAATTACACTAAATAATTTTTAAAAATTAAATGTGGACTTTGTAGTACAAAAAAAGACAAGGTCCCCCACCTGGTGTTTCTTTATTTACTACAAATCATCGGCTCAGCATTAAAGTTGAAATAAAATAAATATAGTACTTTTGAAGTGCAAAACTTTTTTATAAAACCAACTTTTCTATCCATATAAAGAGAAGTATGGAATGACATTAGGTGTCAGGTTTATTAGGCAATATAATGTAGCTTCTTGATTTTTATTTTAGGAAAGGAGAATATCAACATCAAAACTTTTTTACCACTTTTCTTTTGTTAAAAATAAAGTCATATTTTTCTCCTTTAGAAAGAGAGTTCAGCTAGAAGTGTCTATGTCCTGGTCCGTAAAATATGAGGACTGAATCAGCTAACTACTTCATTCAGAACAAAATTTCTTGGAGTTTATCTTATGATCATTAAGGTTCTCCCTAAATCTAATATACTGTGTTGTTCTAAGGAAAAGAAATATATTACTGATAACGTTTTTCTTTTCTTTTCTTTTTTTTCAGGCAAAGCAACTCTTGGCTGACCTCACAGATTGCAATGACCTTGTCAGCTTGCAACTCCTTATTATTATTTTTTTTTTAATTTTATTTTTTATGCCTATAACACCTGGTCTTCCTAGGTGGTCTCTCATCCAAGTACTAACCAGGCCCAACCCTGTTTAGCTTCCGAGATCAGACTGATTTTTATTTCTTAGAGTTCAAACATCCATTTTCACCTTGGTCTAAGCTATGGAACATTCAAGGGGATATAATACAGATGGAAGGGGAAACAGAACCCTCAGGCAAGCTGTCCAGTGTTGTAATCAGGCTTCCACCAGATTAACAACTACAGTGTGAAAAATAATCTCCTCTGTATCTTTAAAATGGTAATGCTTTGTACCTGTAATGCTTCTTGTTTTACACTGGTTTTCTCAGGCTCTTCTTGAACACTTTCTGAAGAGTCATCGACCTCTTCAACCTCTTCAATTTCTGAGGAGGAAGGACTCTCTACTGTCACAGTCACAGGAAAATTTGATTGCTTAAAGAAGAAGTATAAGAGATAATATACACCAGATACCAAATATAAAGAACATTTAACAAAAGTGAACTGAGTTAAAAAACTTATTTACTGATATCTTTCACTGCTCCTTAGTCTAAAACAAGCAATGACGAAATAAAATGACTAACTTATTTTTGTTGCATTACTATATGCGATTCTGTTGTATAGGTTAGGATTAATACTTGGAATTGTCTATATGATTTTATTAAATATTTTTCATATAAGCCAAGTGAGAAGCCAGGGTAAACATCTTTTTCTCAGATCAACTTTATACTGCAGATGAGAAATTTATTCTCTACCATCAGACATAAAAAGTTTAGAAGACAATGTAGTTTTTAAGAAGAAAATTTATCAATAAGGGACTGATAAGAATTACAAGAATAATTAGAAAGTGAAACTAGAATTAAAAAAGATAAATCACATACACATACACAACTAAAACTGACCCATGAAAAACTTCATCTTCTCATCATCCATAAGCCATAACTAGTGTGATATTAATATAACCTTCCTGTCAAGTTCACTGCCACTGGAATGTTGTTCAGTATGATGTTTCCAAACATTTAAAAATGGATCTGGTCAAAACCCCATAAAAAGTCTACAGATATTTCGACCATAAGCAGCAAAGCCAGCTGCACGGGAAGATTCCAATGGTAGAATGAGATAGGTTTTCCTCTTCTGGGCATGAGGGGTCAGTACTGACATCTAGGGTGCTCTCCTCTCAGTCTCAGCAGTGCTACCTTTTACAGAGCAACTCCAGTCTCCCAGGATAACTGGGAAGGAGAACCAGGATTCATTTGCTCCAAGACCATGAGGCAGTATGACCGGGAACGTGTGTGGTCTTGGTGAGAGAGGGAGACGTGCTCTGAGAGAACAGAGGCTTAGGGATTTGTTGCTTTATTTTGGCTTTACATAGCCCCCAAACAGCATTTCTTGAAAGCATGAGGACATTTTTTAATATGACAGCTTCATGTGTTGGGTCAGAAACGGCACTCAAATTCATATCACTGAGTAACAGCTGATTTGTGGACTGGAGAAACAGCCTGTTTATAGATGAAACAATCACAAGGTCCCCAGTGTGTGCCATATCCTCACAACTACAAAGTGGCACTGAGAGAGTGACCTGACAAATTTTAAATAAATTTATTTCAAGGAGGGAAATGTTTCTTGAAAAACTGTTAAGTTTAAAAAGCAAAGAGAATGACCTTCCACCTTTCCCACTTGAACCTCCTCTATATAATAAACATGATAACTACATACCTGCAACTGATTATATACATCACGAGTTTTGAAAAATGGGAAGCCCCTATAGAGATATAAACAAATTAAGTTATATTTTAATGGAAATACATCACCAGTTAACCCCAGTCAATAAAACTCGTCTGGATTATGTACAATATCCATATAGAATTATAAAAATAAATGAGTTCAAAATAAGGACCTGGAAGGCTCTGCTATGGAGAAAATTAAACAGAATTTAGCAGATTGGCTTTGTGATAACTCTGAATTGTTGAGAGGCACCTTCAGTTTCTATGTTCAGTATGGTTGAGATTTCCAGTCTGACTTCTTTAACTGGTGATATTAATCATTCTCTAATTTGTGACTCTTTTTGGACTTGAGATTATTAAGTGTCTCAAGAAGATATGAAATCACAAAACTAATGTGCGAACATAGAAAACTAATGTGCAAAAACTGAGGCCTCAGCACTAAAGTTTATGCAATAATAACTCTCGTTATCATTTTTAAAAAAGTAGTCTCAGTTGTCCAACGGAGACTACAGACATCAATTTAATGTGAGCAACTAAACAGATATTTTACATAGCACCTACTTCAAGTCCTATTTAAAATCAATTTTCTTTTTCTTAAGCAATTGTTAATCCCCAATTTCTTGAATACTACCAAGTAAGTCATTTGAAAATAATCTATAGCAATCTAATTCACTAGCAAGCCTAAAACTACATAGTTCAACAATTTTAAAAGACTTTTACACTTCTATGACAAAAATGACTATGAACAGCTATCCCCTGGGTAAGCAATCAGCTAAAACTAGTTAAGTCTAGTGGGATTCACTAAATCTGATTCACTAAAATGAGGTGTACAGATTAAGTTTAATCCATACTTCTCATCCATTCTGCACTAAACTATTTCTCATGCTTAAAATGTCTTTTTTCTTCTAATTCATACATATCCAAAGTCCTATTTCTGCGCTGCAGAGATTGGCTCAACTACACCTGCCTTTAATGAAACCATTCTCACCTGCATAATTAGAGATAATTTTAGTCTCCTCTTGACTCCCACAGGGTTAAATCTGTTGTGACACTCAAGAAATAACTTGAAACTCTCAAATATAATTATCTTTTGTTTTTCCTCCTTGAAGGTGCACTAGGCAGAGGCCATGTGTGAGTTACCTTTCTTCCTCTATAGAAACCACCAGAGACCTCCCACATCATAGAAGCTCCAAAATAAAGAATTCTGAATGACTGAAGATAGGAAATATTCTACCTGTTCCTTTTTGCACGTTCTGCAGTACGCCATGGCAGGAAACCAGACACACCAGGCGGTAGAGGTTCAGGAGCATAATCTTTACCAAGGGACTGTTTTCTTCCATTACTTATAGGTTTCTTTGTAGCCAATCCTACAGTATGAGAAAGCATTAAAAGAAAGATTCAAGATGCACTACAGGTCTACAAAGCAATTATCAATTTAGGATTAATTTTTCTAAACAATCAAAGTTACAAGGCTGAAAATTGCTGTGTGGTAGGTGAGTCAATGTTACTATCCTGACCTTCACTGCATATTTGATTTTTTTATAGAAAACACAAAAGAAACAAAACCCATTGGATAAAAGAGCAAAACGTGGACACTTATCCTACTAAGAGTTGAGTATCTTTATATGAAATATTTGGTAGCAAAAAAAAGCTAAATGTTAATACATTATTTAGAATAAACCACATATTAAAATTCACATTTAAATATTTTCTGTTATCGAAAACAATATGTTTGTTAAAATGGTTATAGTTATCCTTCAAATCTATTTTACTATAGATCTACTTTAGTAGCATTGGGATGGCATGTAAAATCGTGTACATGGTACCCTAAGACAAATATTTCATATAGTATAGCCTTTTGATAATCACCACATGATCCTGTGTGAGTTCTCTGGATAATTTATATCCCTCTTAAAATATATAGGAGCTCGATTCATCTTATGCTATCATGCTTTTGTTAATTACCCTCCAGCAAAAAATGTTTGTATGTGGTTTGTATATATATACTTTTTCCTTTACTTTCAGAAACTATTGCAAATATATTTGTAATTGAAACCAAAAGAATTTACACTTATCTTGTTAGGAAGTAAAAAAAAAAAAAATCTAATAAAAGTGTCTATCTTCATTTTTGCACACATCATTACAACATGAATGTGAAACAATTCATACAATTATTTAACCCCTAAACTAACCCGGGTCTACCTATATAGCCAGACACTGATTTGGCTTACCTCTATGTCTCCAAATAACTGAGGCAAACATAAAAAAACAAAAAACAAGTAAAAAAAACCCCAAGAAATAAAATTACTCATTAACTAGCTCAGTGAGATCGTCAACGTGTCATATTTCCACTGTTTAATCATGCTCAGTAAGAGAAAAATTTTTGTTTTATTCTCATTCTATGATGTCCTGTTACGTACCACTACACACTAAAATTATAGAATTCTTAATGTTATATATATATACATGTTTTATTTACATATATTTGTTTCTAACATCATCTCAAATCACCAACTTAGATACTTTTAGGAATGGTTTATACATGATATAAGCTTTTAATAATGTATACTTAGTGTGCTATCACAAATCTCAACTTCTTTGTATATATTATTTGACTACTAAAATATCATTGCTTTGAAATAAAAATTGGTAGGCAAATCGTAAGCTTTCTTTTGATTTAATGAACACCCTTAACAACTATTTAATACATTATTGACAAAACAAGTTGATTAATATATTTTAACAGTAAAAAATAAGTTATATTTATGAAGATGTTTATGATATTATTTAAAAATTATTTAATATTTAGGTTATTTCCAATTTTTCACTACTTTAAAACATTGACCAATCAACTCAATGAAACCTTGTGAATGCATTAAAAAGTATAACTACAGATCATATAAAATTTTAATTTAATATGAGTGAAATAAGAATGGCCAATTATATTTAGGCAATATGGAATTATGTTTATAGACAGTGGGAGGAAAAAATGAAAATGTAAGTATTGCTTCATAGGATAATGGAATTAGAGGTGATTTCCATTTTTACTTCCATTGTTATACTCATACAGTATCTTTATAAAATCTAAACAAAATCTTCAAACACATTTAAAAGAAAATCATAGTAAAATACACATTACATAAAATTTACCATCTTAACCATTTTTAAAAGTACAGTTCAGTGGTATTAAGTCAAACAATTTTTTTAAATTTCAGGTAGCATTACATAAAAAATTGTTAACTGTCTGGTGATCTTCATGTATCCAGTATGTAACTAAAGTCACCACAAACCTTTTCTTGGGAAATTGACAGATTATAAATGAACAATTTATTTTGCTTCCTTTATTTAGACCTTATGGTTTCACTGTTTCAATTGAAATTTATTCACAAGACAGGGTCAGGTTCATATTAGATTTGGTTTAACTGATTCCACTCTGCTATTTATTGTTATCACAAAAAAGAATAAAAAAGCTATTTTTGACTAAAGATGTGTTCCAGAAAATAAAAGATATCTATAGAAACAGTATAAAAATATCAGTAGAACTGGATTATATCTAATTTACATACTGAGAAGAATGTGAAACTTACACCAGTGTTCGTTAAAGAGTTTTATAAAGATTTTAAAAACTACATCTGGCTATAAATTATAAGCTTAATTTTAAAATTCTGGGTTAACTATTATTTGGAAAATTAAATATACGTTATAGCAAACATTTAGAAAATGTTTTTTTCTACAATTTTCCATCTAGGATCAATAAACTTGTTTGCAACATTCTTTTATAAGGATTATACATACTTTAAAGTTTCTTTTTTTATCATTGAAAGAAGTGAGGTGTTACTTGATTCAGTAACTGTACGTGGGAATTTCCAAGGAAGAAGGAAACAAAGGGAAAAAGAAATTGGGAAGAAATTTTGTTTCTTACAGCAGAAAAGGATAATTCTTTATTAAAAAAAAAAAAAAATCACCACTCAAATGTGCCACTGCTAAAATTGTCATTAATGTGCACCTCAAATTTCAACTGCAAAGTATTAGAAGTAATCATTAACATGGAAATATATTCAAAATAATGAACTTTTTATGAAACAAACAATAAAGTTGGTTAATTTTAAAAAATGAAAATACTAGCATCTCTTTAAAATCTTTATTCCTACATTCTATAAATTTTCATAATCTGTATCAGAACAATTATAGTTCTAATATGCATGTAGTTAATATTGGTTATCATACAATAAGAAGAAATTTTAGTTTTAGTATACTAGAACATATAAAGGGTATAAGTTCTAGTAGCATTAAAAAACCAAGATGGAATGAGTTACCAATTCTAATAGTAGCTTTTCCTTTTCGACCACTTCCCAGAATTATAGTTTTCTTTTTCTGTCTAGCAGTTTTGAATGGTTCCTTCACTGATGGAGAAGTTGTCCACTGATACTGGAAGGAAAATAATAAACACTCCATTTCAGCTACAAGTAACTTATTAAATTATTCTGATATTTTAAGTTAAAAGGTTTACAATCTGCATTTCTGCGACCCTAAAATAAAGATTTGTACAATATTTTCAAAAACAGAAAAACCATTTAGCTAAAAACTTAAAATAGCAGAAAAGTAACTTGATAATTTTACTTTATTAGAAAAAAGAAGAGAAACAGAGAAATCAAAAACAGAGAAATTCTTCCTAGAGAACTAAAATATGTTATACCTCTGACTTGGCACTCCTTCCATTCTGGAGAACTTTTCTGATAACTGCTTTCATCACAGAATGATCTAAAATAAAATGAAATTATAGTATTTGTTTCCTAATGAGTAGATATTCCCATTTAAAAAGAAAAGTCGACTAATTATTGCTTTTCTCATAAGATTACCATATGAAATCCATGTAATATAATTATATATCTATTCTCCATTTTGATTCCTATATGAAATCCATGTAATATAATTATATATCTATTCTCCATTTTGAGTATTCTAATTTGTTACTCAAAAACCTAAGAAGTATGCCACCTCACATATTGCCCTCTGATGGCTACTATTTTGGCAGCAGGAAAGATCAAATCTAAACACTCTGGATACCTTTGTATTGAAAGCAAAGAGTGTGGCACTGCTCAGAAATTTAGATACTTAAAAGGGCACCTACTATATCAAAGTCTCAATTTCCCTCAAATGTGCTCCTCTCCTCAGCCCCCTTTTTCTCAGTATGTAGTACCACCCAGCTGCACACAATCATCTAGGACTTGTTTCTTTGTTACTATTACCTTGATACCCTACATCTAATCTATCTGCAAATCTTATTAGCTACAGCCTCAAAACACAACCTGAATTCAACCACTTTTCACCAGCTCTAACTTTCTACCCTAAGCTAAGCCATAACCATCTCTTACTTGGACCACTGTGATAATCTTCTAACTGGTCCCCCTGTTTCCCTTTTTTATCTCCCCAGAAGTCTACTCTCTATGCCAGGGTCATCTTATTGAAATACTATTAGGATCATGCCTCTTCCCAGCTCAAATCATTTTCTGCTCATTTTGAATAATCCATTTAGAATAAGTCCTTACTCTGGCCTTCGAGATCTTACAAGATCTGGCCTCTGGCTAGCTACTTGATTCACAGCATACCATGTTCTCCTTCACCTAGTGTTTCTGCTATGTTGGCTTCCTTGCTTTTCTTTAAATACTCCATCCACCCTGCCACCTACATGCCTGCCTGCCCATCGCTCTTCTGTCCTGTAATGTGCTTCCCGCAGATCTTTCATGGTTTGCCCCTCCCTTCTCAGGTCTCTTCCACTCAAATGTCACTTCTCCAGTGAAGCTGCCCCCTGACAAACCTATCTAATAATCCTAACTGCCCTCTTCAGACTCCTCACCTTATTTTTGTGCTTTCTACTATCTAAAATTATACTGCTTATCTGTTTACTCATTTCTATGTGAACTCCTCCACTAGAATGTTAAATTCCATGAGGGCACAACTTTGTATTAGAAAAATATAAGATTAGGAAAGTAAACACATTAGGTTTTAAAAACTGTCAATACATGAACAAATTCTTTTTGCTTTGCTATTTGTTACTAAAAAAAAAAAAAATCTGGAGACATACCAACAAGTGGATTTTTTCTTATATCCAGAACAACCAGAGTTCTGTTGGTTTCAAGGGCTTTTAGCAAAGCCTTTGCTCCTTCATTGGTGAGGCCACACTGCTGCAAGTCAAGAGCTATTGATGAAAGATAAAAGGTCACTTGCGAACTCTATACAGACTTAACATATAGACAGTTCTCACTTATTCATGTGTAGAAGATTTCTGCACAAGACTAGTCATGACAGGTTTTTGGTATTAGGTACTAAAAATAATTTTTTAAAAAGTTTACATGCACACATAACGCAAAGTCCAATAAAAAACTCTTCTTAGATGTGCCACGATTATCCTGCTTTCAGTAAATCAACCAATGTATTTGGCAAATAGAGGGAAGAATAACTCAATACAATCTATGAGTGAAAAACATCACAAAATGAATCTCAGGTCATAATTAGCAAGGATGCTAGTGGCAAAAACTGGGTGGAATGCAGAAATTACACTATATATTTTTTTTCATGTTCTTGAGTTCCAAATCATTCTTGAAACTAGTTAAAAGGGGAAAAACAAGATAGAAGAAATGTAATAACTGTTAGTTTTAGAATAAAAAGGCAGAGAAAAGAAGTCTAAGGGGATACAAATGACAAATCCAAAGAATGTAGAATTTATCCAAACAAAATATATTAAATATGCAAAAAGCTTCTATACGCTAAAAGCCTATTATGAAAGAATGGTGATCAAGAACTCTCTCTTGGTAAAAGGTAAGACAAAGAAGAGAACAAATGATCATAACTACTAGCAGTTCTGAAGTTGAACAACCCACTCATTCAAACCTAAAGGATCATCACAAAAGCACTGGTATAAAGAGTATTACATAAGAAGAACTATTGTATGAGCTTTTAAAAAAATGCTGTGCATACCATTACATCAAAATAAATGGATTCTTTCCAAACCTCATGACACACAGAAATAACAAG
>NW_011889054.1:1157127-1159732 GCF_000151845.1 Pteropus vampyrus | reverse complement strand
AAAAGTTTAAAAGCACAATAAAAGTTATAGGAAAACATGAGGCTTATTTTTTATTCCTATGGCAACAGTATTGAGCCAAAAGCTAAGCATATTTAATATTTAAAAATTCAATATTTTCAATTTTAGAATTTACCTCTAAGCCATAAATCCTCACTAAGAGATTCTGCAAAAGCACGTGCACCAAGGTCACCAATGAGCGTGTTGCAATTCAAAGTGATGCGCCTCAAGCCAGCCATACAGTCAAGATCAGGTCTCCTATAACGAAGACTCTCAGCCCAGGTTTCTTCATGTCTTCTCATGGTCTGATACTTCAAGGTTTAATAAGATGAAATTAAGACACTTGAATAAGGAAACGGTATGCCTACTGAGTATAGCTCATCATGTCTGCAATTTATACACACCTACCAAGTATATTTGCTAGGAGAGTCAACTGGAGAGATTAAATAGTCTATTGTGATTCAGCAGTCCAGTGACCCAGATTCTAGCTTGCCAGTGATTACACTCTAGCCATTGGATGATCTCTTGCTAATTAGTTATGCAAACTTTGACAACTCAATTATATTCTATGAATTTTATTCTTCTTATCTGCCAAGTCAGGGAATTGGTTTTTAAATTCTATCATTGCTTAGGCTTTCAATTTCATCATTCTGTCCTCTAGTGGTCTCTAAACACTTGATTGGGCATCTCACAAGAAAACATTTTACATTCTTGAACAACAAAAGACTCAAAATTTTTATGACACTCTAAAAGGACAATAATTAGTGTCATTTTTCTATTAACAATAAGTTATTAAAGCAACAAATGGATATAACAGCAAAGATTTACATAGTGCTTATTATGTGCCAGGCACTATTTTATAGAAATTAGTTCATTTAATCACATAGTGAAGCACAGAGGTTAAGTAATTTGTCCATGGTCAAGAGCTATGAAACAAGAGAGCTGGAACTTGAACCTAGGTCATGTGGTTCCAGAATCCTTGCTCTTGTCTGTTTTCTATACTAGGAGTCAAAGGACTTGCTTTGTACAGCCCAAAGGTAAATTCTTTAGCTTTGTGGGTCATACAGTTTCCGCATCAGCTACTCAATTCAACTGGTGTAGGGTAAAACTAGCCACAGCTACTATGTAAACAAATGGATGTGGCTATGTTTCAAAAAAAATCCTTTATTTACAAAGAGGTGATGGGTTTGATTTGACCTACCAGTCATAATCTACTTATCTCTGATCTGTACCATCAAAGTATTAAAAAGCCTTCATGTTCAATTATTACATAATTTTATGCCTAAATATAGTAGTCATAACCATTATAAAGTTAAGTCATTATTTCAAATACTATATTTACAAAACGCTAATGTAGGGATTTTTATTAGTTGATTAATTTTAGCGGTTAACAATAAATATTTGACCTAAGTCATTTGAAGGCTGTAATAGCAGAAACTTTCTTCACAGTATCACAGTAATTTTTTTCAATAACTAAAAATACATGAAAGTATTGTTTATAACGTATTATACATTAAATCTTTCATTTCTAAGATTAAGTGGGCTACCTTTACTAAATGGTAGAACCCCAAACTGAAAACTGGTCATATTCTTTCAACAAAACTAAAACTGCAATCAAAAATAACTGCCATATTGTATCAAAATATTAATGTGCTTCAATTACATAATGATTTCATGAAAGTTGAAATATAAATCACCTTTAAGATCTTGGCCATGTGATTTCCTCCCTGCCAAGTCAGATTACACCCCGTGAAGTTTACTGTCTTAAGAGTGATAGAGTTCTTTATACCTTGACAAATAACTAAAAGGAAAAAAAAAACCCAGTAAGTTGAAGAACCTATACAATCTGGCTAATCTTGATTTACTGCTTTTCTTGAGTCTATTGGAGGTGTATAGCTGTACTCTTAAAATTATTTACGCTCTTCCCAGACAACTGATGGATTGGTGCTCTCTAAAATATATCAGTAACAAAGTGTTACTCCAGTTTACAGCAACAGTTTAATTCTATTTAGATGCTAAAATTGAACTCTGAATATTGCACACTTTATTCCCAACCACTCCATAAAGTACTATCGACCTTTTGAGACATAGGAAAACCTAAAACACATGAATTTTCCTATTTTCATTTCCTATAACCTCATCTTGATTATCAATCGATGATTTAAATGCCAACTATAAACCCATAATTTTATTAGGTGCTATGCAGTATTTTAGAACTATAAGATAGAAGACTTCAAACTCTGTGTTCCCTCAAATTGAAATGCAGGCTTCCTTACCCCTCCAGACCACTACCAGACACAGTCAACACACACTAATCCTTCAGGACCCCAATCAACAATCACCTTCTCTGTGATTACTTCCATGATACACCCCTATCAACATCGAGTTTGCTGGCCTTTTATGTGCTCTCATAGATCTCTGCATATATTATTTTAGCACCTTCCACAGTGCATTATAATTATGATTGCATATAGGTGTTTTAACTACTTAAAGATAATGATTTTTTTCCTGTTACATATTGCTATTTTTCTTCTCATACTATTTCTTAAAGAGAAACATAAAGATGAACAAACACAAAAACAGAAAATACAAAATATTATATATTTGT
>NW_011889054.1:1133916-1157077 GCF_000151845.1 Pteropus vampyrus | reverse complement strand
TGAACTAATAAAAATAGCCAGTAAATCTCTCTGGTAAATCAAATGAATACAAGTTAAAACAATAAAATGTGACTGTTCTCCTAACAGATTAGGCTAAGAGCATTTAAAATGTGCATATCTTTTGGCCCAGCAACTCTCTTTCTGAGAATTTAACCAAAGGAAATAGAGATGTAGGCAAAGATGTGTATCAGAGTACTGTTCATAATGGTGAAAAACTGGAAATAACATGTATCTAACAAGAATGAATAAGCTGAGTGCACTATGGCATATTCATATAATGGAAATCTGAACAGTCACTAAAAATGAGGTGGCAGATTTACTGACTTGTTAAAATGCTCATACTATACTCATACTAATGCTTATACTAAGTAAAAAAAATTATAAAATTTGGAGTAATCTCATGTACATTAAAAAAAGGGTGGGGAGGTATTCATTTTTGCAGTTTTATAGTTTTTAAAAGTAACACAAGCCAGTATTTTTGAGGGTGCAGGCTTCACATACACTGTTCAGGTGGCCTATAAATTGGCACAGCATTTCTGGCTGGCAATTTGGCAACATATATAGAAATATGTCACACTTAGTTATTCCACTTTTATAACTTATTCTACAGAAGTAATTCTGATGGACACAGAAATGAATATACAAAGTATTCACTACCTAGTATTTCCAACAGGGGAAATCACAAACTGTCTAAATCTAATTGCGAAGAATTGATAAACTATTGCACATCGGTGTAATAGAGTATAGCATGATCCATCATTAAATGAAAAAAGCAGGGATGTGAAATAGTAACTATACTATGATTTCATTTTCATAATCTCTAAGTGTACAAACATATTTATAGAAAAAAAAAGACCGAAAGTACATATACTAAAATGAACGGTGATTATGTCTTGGCATTAAGATTATGGGTAATTTCTTCCTGTTACTCTGTATTTTCTATAAAGTATATATGCAAGTCTTAAAAAAAGTTTAAAAGCACAATAAAAGTTATAGGAAAACATGAGGCTTATTTTTTATTCCTATGGCAACAGTATTGAGCCAAAAGCTAAGCATATTTAATATTTAAAAATTCAATATTTTCAATTTTAGAATTTACCTCTAAGCCATAAATCCTCACTAAGAGATTCTGCAAAAGCACGTGCACCAAGGTCACCAATGAGCGTGTTGCAATTCAAAGTGATGCGCCTCAAGCCAGCCATACAGTCAAGATCAGGTCTCCTATAACGAAGACTCTCAGCCCAGGTTTCTTCATGTCTTCTCATGGTCTGATACTTCAAGGTTTAATAAGATGAAATTAAGACACTTGAATAAGGAAACGGTATGCCTACTGAGTATAGCTCATCATGTCTGCAATTTATACACACCTACCAAGTATATTTGCTAGGAGAGTCAACTGGAGAGATTAAATAGTCTATTGTGATTCAGCAGTCCAGTGACCCAGATTCTAGCTTGCCAGTGATTACACTCTAGCCATTGGATGATCTCTTGCTAATTAGTTATGCAAACTTTGACAACTCAATTATATTCTATGAATTTTATTCTTCTTATCTGCCAAGTCAGGGAATTGGTTTTTAAATTCTATCATTGCTTAGGCTTTCAATTTCATCATTCTGTCCTCTAGTGGTCTCTAAACACTTGATTGGGCATCTCACAAGAAAACATTTTACATTCTTGAACAACAAAAGACTCAAAATTTTTATGACACTCTAAAAGGACAATAATTAGTGTCATTTTTCTATTAACAATAAGTTATTAAAGCAACAAATGGATATAACAGCAAAGATTTACATAGTGCTTATTATGTGCCAGGCACTATTTTATAGAAATTAGTTCATTTAATCACATAGTGAAGCACAGAGGTTAAGTAATTTGTCCATGGTCAAGAGCTATGAAACAAGAGAGCTGGAACTTGAACCTAGGTCATGTGGTTCCAGAATCCTTGCTCTTGTCTGTTTTCTATACTAGGAGTCAAAGGACTTGCTTTGTACAGCCCAAAGGTAAATTCTTTAGCTTTGTGGGTCATACAGTTTCCGCATCAGCTACTCAATTCAACTGGTGTAGGGTAAAACTAGCCACAGCTACTATGTAAACAAATGGATGTGGCTATGTTTCAAAAAAAATCCTTTATTTACAAAGAGGTGATGGGTTTGATTTGACCTACCAGTCATAATCTACTTATCTCTGATCTGTACCATCAAAGTATTAAAAAGCCTTCATGTTCAATTATTACATAATTTTATGCCTAAATATAGTAGTCATAACCATTATAAAGTTAAGTCATTATTTCAAATACTATATTTACAAAACGCTAATGTAGGGATTTTTATTAGTTGATTAATTTTAGCGGTTAACAATAAATATTTGACCTAAGTCATTTGAAGGCTGTAATAGCAGAAACTTTCTTCACAGTATCACAGTAATTTTTTTCAATAACTAAAAATACATGAAAGTATTGTTTATAACGTATTATACATTAAATCTTTCATTTCTAAGATTAAGTGGGCTACCTTTACTAAATGGTAGAACCCCAAACTGAAAACTGGTCATATTCTTTCAACAAAACTAAAACTGCAATCAAAAATAACTGCCATATTGTATCAAAATATTAATGTGCTTCAATTACATAATGATTTCATGAAAGTTGAAATATAAATCACCTTTAAGATCTTGGCCATGTGATTTCCTCCCTGCCAAGTCAGATTACACCCCGTGAAGTTTACTGTCTTAAGAGTGATAGAGTTCTTTATACCTTGACAAATAACTAAAAGGAAAAAAAAAACCCAGTAAGTTGAAGAACCTATACAATCTGGCTAATCTTGATTTACTGCTTTTCTTGAGTCTATTGGAGGTGTATAGCTGTACTCTTAAAATTATTTACGCTCTTCCCAGACAACTGATGGATTGGTGCTCTCTAAAATATATCAGTAACAAAGTGTTACTCCAGTTTACAGCAACAGTTTAATTCTATTTAGATGCTAAAATTGAACTCTGAATATTGCACACTTTATTCCCAACCACTCCATAAAGTACTATCGACCTTTTGAGACATAGGAAGACCTAAAACACATGAATTTTCCTATTTTCATTTCCTATAACCTCATCTTGATTATCAATCGATGATTTAAATGCCAACTATAAACCCATAATTTTATTAGGTGCTATGCAGTATTTTAGAACTATAAGATAGAAGACTTCAAACTCTGTGTTCCCTCAAATTGAAATGCAGGCTTCCTTACCCCTCCAGACCACTACCAGACACAGTCAACACACACTAATCCTTCAGGACCCCAATCAACAATCACCTTCTCTGTGATTACTTCCATGATACACCCCTATCGACATCGAGTTTGCTGGCCTTTTATGTGCTCTCATAGATCTCTGCACATATTATTTTAGCACCTTCCACAGTGCATTATAATTATGATTGCATATAGGTGTTTTAACTACTTAAAGATAATGATTTTTTTCCTGTTACATATTGCTATTTTTCTTCTCATACTATTTCTTAAAGAGAAACATAAAGATGAACAAACACAAAAACAGAAAATACAAAATATTATATATTTGTGTGGCTTGTGGCTTAACACAACCTTAAGTAAAATTAGCTCAGAAAGTATCAAGCAGCACTAAGAAAAGGTCCAGATAGGAATTAATATAGCGCGTTGGGGAATCATGAGACCAGTCTTATGGGAAGAGACTTAAATAAGATTGAAACTCACTTTCTAAACCTCCATCTCCAATTGGACAATTTGCAAGAGACAGGTGCACCAAAGCCGCCGATTTATTCAATCCCTTTAATGGGGAGAAAAGGTTAAAATTTATTAGTTTAGTTTCTCCCAAAAGCAACTATCAAATATTCTCAGGACACAACAGAGAAGGCTTACCTTTGTTAAAATAGTTAAATCTCTCTCTCTCAGAACTAGTCCATTTAGTTCCAGGTTCTTTAGAGCATTTGATATGCTTAAACAGCACTTAAGAGCTTTACATAGCTGGAAGGTCACATCTTTGTTTCTTATAGCAGGAACACGACTTCTGCAAACTTTACTTCTGTCAGAACCTAAAGCAAAATATTGTAATGTTTGTGATTTCAATCACATATTGTTTCATTAAAAAGCATTTGCTCTGTGCTAAGGCACAGAAATGATTCCTACCCCAAAGTTCGCTTTAAGGAGGGATACGTATACACTCAAAGCTTCAACCTCATGAGCTATAAAGCAAATTATGTGTGCAGAGGTTCCTGTGGAAGCAAAAAGTTTTACCTAAATGATGGCTTCAAGATAACTCTGAAGTTGGATCTAGAAAGATGAGAATGACTACACAGAGTCGGAGTGGGAGGTGCTTAAACTGCAGAGAGTAGCACATATGCCAAGACTTCCAAGCTTGACTCCTGCTGGGTACTGACAATACTGCAGGTGAGCATAACTAAAGGCCAGGTGTGCAAGAGGGAGAAGAGACAGAAATTAAAATAGAGAGGCTGGCTAAAGTAAGCTTGGGAGAGAGAATGGCTTTTGTCCCATAGGTGATGAGGACCGGGGCTACCACTGGAACCGGTGCCTCTGCAGGGTAGGAAAAAAGGTGATCCATTGCTAACAACCAATTAGATAACGGGAATGACTAGAAAAGCACCCCTTCCTCAGGGATAACGAGCCCCATGAGGCCTGGCAAAG
Organism: Pteropus vampyrus; assembly: GCF_000151845.1. Classification (NCBI taxonomy): domain Eukaryota; kingdom Metazoa; phylum Chordata; class Mammalia; order Chiroptera; family Pteropodidae; genus Pteropus; species Pteropus vampyrus. The sequence continues at coordinate 1,152,407 of NW_011889054.1, read as the reverse complement.
CACAGCTCAGATATCATGTCTCTGTGTACAACAAAGCTGTGCAACCAACATACACGAATCCTGTGGGAGTGAGCCGTTATAAACATTATTTTAAGCACATCTTTTAATTTTAGAAGATCACTCAAGACGAGTAAGCAGATGAACTAAGAAAAACTAGGCCCAAGGGCAGCAAAACCAGTTAGATGCTTCTGCAACGGTCCAGGCAAAACATAAGTAAGGATGAAGAAGCAAATCTAGGAGATTAAAATCTACCACCTAAATCCACAGGATGCAAGACATAAAGAAGTTTCGGTGAAAGAACTCTGAAGAGAATGGTCTGCGTAATATATTTTTCTTATATTCAATGCAAAATATTAGGCAAGATTAACTACAGTGGCCTTGACTCTAAAGTCTCTTCTAACTGTAACTTCTTTTGACTTCTAAGTTATTACTTTGCTTAAGTACAGTCCCTTTGGAGGCAGAGAACAGTTCCTACTCCTGAATGAGATGCAGAGAATAATCTGACTTCTCTTTACCAGGTGATGAGTTGAACTGTCCTTGCAGAAAAGGTAACAGACAACACAAACCTCAGAGCCTAGAAAAGGGGCAGGCACATAACAAGTGTGCAGGTTTTTTTAAAATAAGTCAATAATCATTTCTTCTTCTAGATATTCACACACTCTCTTTCTGTTGGCTACTTTCTCTCAAACTTATGAACATATTCAACTGTGTCCATTTCAAAAACATCTTTCAGACCCAGATTTTCTGGACCTTCTTTGTGGGTAACCTCAGTCTCTCCCATATCTTCAAACTCCTGTCTTCTCTTAGAGCTCGGATGTGTACCTTGGGCCCAGACCTGTCTAGCAGACATGTTTGGAAGCCTCACAGGCTGCTCTTAAAGCATCAAAGATGAATTAAGATCCTTTCTCCACTCCTAATTCCTTCCTACTATGCTCTGCCTCTCACAGTAAAGTGCTTTTTTCTGTTTTCTCTTCTTGTTGCTGTCCTTCTTCTAAATGGTCACCAGGTCCCATCCATTCTGTCTCTTCAATCTCTGTAATCCAATCCTCCCTTTCTATACTTTAATTGGGACCCTTCAATTACAATCTGCCCTTCTCCCAATCAACTGCCTTCCACGTGGATGTCAGAGTGGGCTTCCAAAGCAAAATTCCATCTCATCCTTGAGTGTTTCCCACAGCCTTCAGGATAAAATCCAACCTTTTGACAGGACAAACAAGGCCTCTTCCTGTTTGGCCAGGTTTCTAGTCTCAACTCTCATTTCATTCTCAAATCCTATGTTCTAGGTGCTGTATCTTAGTTTTGCCATATATGCTTATATTTTCCAAGCGTTGACACAAGCTGCTCCCTCCTGCCATCTGAGTATCTTCTACACATTCTTCGAAAGGATGGCGCCTCCTCCAAGAAGCCTTCCCCTCCTATTCTGTCTCTGCAGCACCAGAACTCACTTCTTCCAGAGTACTGACTACTGTGCTATGTTTACCTGCAGCCTCCCCCAGTAGAAAGGGAGATCCTCTAGGGCAGGAGCCTTGTCTCTAGCAGTGCTTGGTGCTGACAGAGCTCATCAAGTGCCAGTATACTTTACACACAAAACATGCTAATTCTAAGAACCCATGAAAAGAGTGGTGTTTAATGCTATTTTACAAGTGTGGGGATTGTATGTAGTTCGAAAGTAACCTGCCCAGGTCATAGAGTATAAGCCCTGTAATTCAAACCCCAGGCTGTGTTCACACCTATGCTCTTTCGACTATATGATGCTATCAGAACGATCCCCCACCACCACCCACAACAGAGCCCAGTCTTAAAAGGAAATGAAGTAAAAGGCTGGGATGTGTCAATTTCCTAATCGCTTTGTTCTACATTCAAAAAATCTGTCAAATGCTTGACGATGTCCCAAACCGTGCTCAGTGCTCATCACAACATTGAGTGGGTCCTGTTACGACCATGTTACGGATAAAAAAAAAAAAGAGACTTAAAGGCCTTAATGGACTTGCCCAGGGTCACCGAGCTAATAAGACTTCTAGGCCGTACGCCCCGTTTGCTGCACACATACCCTGGCACTGGGCACCTGTTCCAGCGTCCAGGCTCTACCTTGCACCATTTAAAATCCCGCTTCACGGAACCGACACTAGTGCCACTGCAGGCGGGAACTACAAACCTGTTTCGGCAAGCCACGGCTGGAAGAAGCTCTTGATAGACACTAGTGGCAGATCTTTATTAATCTTGAGGGTGCTCAGGAGCGGCGCCCAGTCGACCAAGCGGAGGCGGTCGGCGTTGAAGTCCAGCACACCTTCCCGTAGGCAGGCGCGCACCGCGGGCAGCGGCACCGAGTCCTGCAGCGCGCACAGGTACTCATAGTGCGAGAAGAAGTCGGCCGCGCAGTCGCGGCGCATCTTCGCCGAGTCGATCATGGCCTGGGAGCCGGCTCAGGGGATGCCGGCGGTGGAGACGACTCCCACACCCGCCTAGGAACCCGGCTCGCACCCCGGCCCCTTGCACGCCCACGGCCCGGCGGCTGCGGCTCCGCAGCGTGTGCAGGAGCGGTGGCTCGGCCAGGGGACGCAGGGCCCGGGGCCCCAGCTAGGCCACCCCTCAACCCCACGCTCCCGCGCTGCGTCCCGCTCCCTGGCGCCGGCCGTTGGCGCCCGGCTCATCGCCCTACAATGCGCGGGGCTGCAGTTCAAGCCGGCGGGAGGGTGTCGGCGGAGGCGGTGCGCGAATACGTCAGCGCGCTTTCGTGCGTCTGCACGCAGGCCCCGCCTCTCGTGGAGACGGCGCCTGAGGCCGAAGGGCGGGTCCTTCGAGGCAGGGGCGGAGCAAAAGGTAAGTGGTTTTTGGAATTCGTAGTTCCCAAGAAGGGTTTACTGATTGATCCGAATAAAAGTGAGATAGGGATGTAGCAACGCATTTTGAAAATTACTCTAAACTTCTCACCAGTGTCTGTTCTTGCAGCGCCCAGGAGAGAGCTAGTACAGTCAATAAGAGATGTAGGAACGTCTATGTTAATTTCTGCAAAGATTTAATTTCCGTAGTTTCTTCTTACCTCACATGATTGTTGGCAAATTGTAGTGTTCCAAGTATTCAGGATCTTATTGTGGTTACTACTGATCTCCTTGTACTGATAATAATGATGGTTAACTCTGATAGCTAGTACTTTCTGTCTCCTAGGCATTATTTTAAGCACTGAAATCAGTATGAAATCATTTAATTTTCCTAACAACTCCATAGAGAGTTTGCTACTGTATATCCATTTTACAAAAGAGAAACCAAGGCAGATGAAGTGACTTATAGCTAAGTAAGTGGAAGAACTCAAGACAATTGGTGTTAAATGAATTAAATAAGGCAGTCATTAGGCTGATGTGTCACTAAAGCTGTGGCAACTTACATATATAAACCAAAATCTAAGCCTATAAATGCTTCAAGGTTATGAAATCAAAAAGCTAAGGACAACCAGTCACAAACAGCCAAATCAGCGTTAAATCGTCAGTCAATAATTTCTATGCTTTGCTTCCTCCTTTTTCCTATAAAAGTCTCTCCCAGCTTTGGTAAAGCACTCTTAACCACCTCCAGTTTGGTGCTGCCTGATTTGAATTGATTTTTGCTCAAATAAACTCTTAAAAAAAAATTTAAATATGCCTCAGTTTACCTTTTAACATTGGCCTCCGAACCTGTATGTACTTGTATCCAGTTTCTGGAACAATCATAGTCATCCGGTCAGGCCTTGGGCATTATGTTTACAGCATTCCTGTTCCACCCACTGCGTTCTGGATACCCCCATTCATTACCAACATGCGCACACTCCACTAAAATTCTCTAGGTGTAGTCACTGATTAGTACATGCAACATGCTCAAATTATCATATATTCATTCATGAGCCTCATCTCCTTTCCCCATGACGTTTCGGTTAATGACAGACAACAGTGGTATACCGTATAGCCTTGGTGTGTAGTAGGCTATACCATCTAGGTTTGTGTAAATGCACTTTATGATGTTAGCACAATGACAAAGTTGCCTAATGATGCATTTCTTAGAACTATCCCTGTCATTAAGTAGTGCATGACTGTATAGCAAACACTCCTCTGTCCTCCAACTAGCTTATGAAATGAAACATTACCATTCCTGTTGAAGAGTTCTGTCTAACCACTTTCCCAATCACAACCGCTCTCTAACTGACCCTGGATAACTGCTCTTCTGTACTTGGTTTTACATCATTGCAATGTATATTTTTATATTTCTGCTACATTTGTATTTTTAAACAGCATATAACATCCTACTATGTTTTCTTCTGCTACTTGCTTTATTTAGCCTTTTCCTGGCTAGGTTTATCCATGCTGACATGTAAAGATCTGGTTGATATATTTTCCTTGCTATATAGGATGCCCATGTAGGAAAATGCAGTAATTTGTCTATTTTCCTGTTAATGGCAATTTAAATTGTTGCCAATTTTCAGTATGATTTCTTTGTTGCTACAACCATTTGTCAGTCTTCAGCACCACTTAATGTAGTTGTCCACTCTCTTCTTAAAGCTCCCTCTTCCCTGTTTTTCATGAAGCCACCTGATACGCTTCTCTAATTCCTTCTTCTCTGTCTCACTCTTGGATGTCTCTTGCTTACTCATTCTAAATATTGGTGTTTTTTCAGATTCCCATCCTCAGGTTCACTCCTTCTGACATTTCACAGTTTCTCTGAGTGATCTTTTCCCGTGTTCAGGCTTACTTTCCTCTCCAGGCTGATGACTTCTAACAAAAATATCTCTCTCCATACATCAGACTGCCTCTTGGAAAGCCAAGGATTTCTCATTGCCTGGTGTCAGATTTGTATTCCTTAGCTTGTCATATAGGCTCCTTCGTGATTTGACTGCTTCTGTTTTCTATTTCTTGCTACATTCCTCCCTGAATGTAGGCACACAACACTGCTTAAAGTTTCTGATGTTTTATCATTCCTGTCTGGGCCTTCACAGATGCTGCTCCATTACCTGGGACCCTCCACCTCTACTCCCTCCTTAGTGAGCTAATTTCCACACCTTTCCCAGCTTTCTCCCTGGGAGGCCTTCTTTCTCTAATCCTCATCTCACCTCCCTGCCTGTTTAGTGCCTAACTGCTCTACTCCCTGATGTCTCTGTATCATAACACTAGTATATGCAATGATAAACATCTTTTTAGATGGTTTTCCTCCCATAGACTGTAATCTCTTTGAAGGCAGGGACCATGTCTCATTTATGCTGTATTCCCAATGTTTAGCATAGTATTGGTACGTAGGAAATACTGAATAATGACTGTTAGAGCATTCTCTTCTATTTTCCCTTTAAGTCATTATCAGCGCCTTGTAGCTGCTGCCTATGAATGCAGTTTAGGGAAACCTTCATATTAATTAATCATTTAACACAATTAATTTAAAATTCATTTTCCTGAAGCTTAGTTATTTTCTGTCTGGCAAGATTTCTTTCAAGGCTTGCCAGATAATCTCTCCTCTACTTCCATTTAATTATGGCTTAATAGTTCTTCTTTTGGCTCCTATGACTTTAGTTTTCCTTTCAGCATCTGGTGGGTTCTACCCACATGCTTCCCTGAACACAGTGAGCAAAAGCTGCCTCTGCACAGCACCCCTGGATCCTCTGACAGGCCAGGTTTATGCTTGGCCTAAGACAAATGCTTTGGTTTTCCTGCAGGTGCATGACTTGGAAGGAACATGCGGTACAAGAAACTGGCTCTCCTCCTTCAGGGGTCTGGTGAGTAATTGTATGACTAGAATACAGTTAAGTGGGATCATTTTACCTCTTATTCACTCTACACCACTCTTAATCCATCCTGACAACATTATACCCAGATTTCCAAGCCAGCCTACCTGTCCATGAAACCTCAATGTTAATGCCGTCTGCTAATCTCAAACATGCATCTTCTCTGGACCTGTTTTTCGAGCAATGTTTGTTGGAGCCAATCCCAGGGCTCTATCAACAACACAGGCTATCTTATGTTAAGTGACATGTGGTCCCCATTTCTTTTTTCTACTCCGTAACTTAGAGCTATTCACAATGGCTCTTCTAAGCCTCCTCTACTCTTTTCATGGCACCACTAGATTCTGTTCTATATTCCAGCTCTCTTACCTAAAGAGGATACCTCTCGTTTCACGAGGAAAATTAGTTTTCAGACACAAACTTCCTTGTTTTCTTTCCACTAACTCTGGCTGCCTTCCAATACATGGTCCATAATGCAGCCACCACTACCTTCTCTTCAAATCCTTCCACGACTTCCCGTTGCTGTTAGGATAAAGACCGACCTCCTCACAGTGATCTAAAATGGTGCTACTCAATGCGAAGTCCACAGTCTGGCTGCTGGTTGAGAACTGTTATGGTTCTATAAGATAAAGAGCTTGTTTCAGAATATAAATCATGTCTGTTTATTTCAGCAGGCCAGACTTTCTTGATGAAGGAAGTAGTGTGTTGAGTAACATTCTATAACAAACTCCTTATATCATTATGCACTGGCACTTTGAATGAACTAGTCTGCAGTGTACTATATCTCCTGGGCATGAAGGGCTATGATCTCTGCAGCCTTGTCTTGTACCCTACTCCCTTTTATTCTCAGTAATCCAGTCCACCAGTGGCCTCATTTCAGGCCTGCATACTTACAGTGATTTATAATCCATGGTACACCTCTCAAGGTTTTTGACTTTGCCATTGCCTTGTTCCAAACCTTCCATGACACTCATTGCCAACACAATACAGCCCAAACTCTTAAGATGGACATAATTTGGCTTTAACTTCACTTTCTAGACTTAAAAAAAAAATCTTATGGGTCTAATTGTCTCTGTATCTTTGCTGCATCCCAGCTCTGCCTATTATAATATTAAAAATTCTTCTAGTCATCAACCTTACGCCTCCTTCTTTGGGAACACTTCACTGAGAATCCAAGCAAGATATGGATCCCTTCGCTCCTCTGAACTTATAAACAGTTTAATGGGACACATCTGGAATTGCCATGAGGCATCCATATCTTCTCTGTCCTTCTAGTATCTAAGCTCTGTAAGAGTGGGGGCACATCTCTGTATTCAGTGCAGTTCTCATCATGGTATTATACACATAGTCAACCTGATCAGTAAATATTTGGTGAACGAATGAATAATGGATCACCATGAGGACATGTTCTCTGGCTATTTCTCTCTTTTTCCAGTTTCAAGGTTCTGTAGTTACGTTTAGACAATACTCTGCTTCGTAGCAACACAATACCTAAGCTCACAGATTGTTGCAAATAGCTGCTAAGAGCATCCCTCCACTACTTTAGAACAATCTGTTCTCCCTCTCAAGTGGAGAGAACAGGATTCAATAGTGATTAAGTGCTTTTGTTCACTTGGCATTTAGAGGCACTGGGGGCATCAGTGTTCTATACTCAGCAAAATGCCCATCTCGGTTGTAATTTTTTTCCTGTGAATAACGGCTATCCACAAAGATGTTCCTTTATAATTTTCCATCCTTTTAGATTTATAAAAAACATTTTAACTACATACCTGCGGAAAATGAATGGGAAGAAGTTTACATTATATTTAATAAAAGTTTAGGGAAATGTCTTTATGGCACAAAATAATTTAGGAAAACTTTAACCATGAGAATTGTACCATGAGGCATCAAGAGTTCAAGAATTATCAAAATTTCTGATTATAATGCAAAAATATTGTGGAACAAATAACTCCAAAACTCAGTGACATAAACAAGAATTTGATTTTCTTGTATCTATGGGTAAGCTGTAGTGACACTGCTTTAGACCTCCAGATGGCTGCTTTTACTCCATGCTTTTGGTCAATTTGAAATCTGTCTCACACATCTTACTCTGGGGCCTTGTGGCGTAAGATGGGGCAACTGTGGAGCAGCAGCTCCCAGAGCACACTCTTGTCATAATGGTCACTGAAGCATAAGATATGAGCCCAACCACACAAGCTCATTTAGAGCCTCTGCTGGCATCATGTCTGCTTGCTCCATTGGCTAAAGCATGTCACAGATCTAAGTTGTGGGTTTAATTTAAAATTAAATTTAATTTAAAATATGTGCATATATTTAAAGTTGTTGGGTGATATCATGGAAGAATATTGCATCTTGGACAGTGCTACCTTAGTATTTTCATTGGCATTTGCAAACTTGATAAATATCATGGAAACTTTTACAACTTTGAAAACTTTTTGAACTTGTGGAATGACTTCTAGGAAAAGATGAAGGTACACTTCAGACTCAACTATTGTTATTGCAACATTGGGAGAAGAATTGCTGATGATGGAACAATACAAACTAAAGATTTGAGATTCACATATTCTTCATTAATATCAGCATTGTATAGAACATTTCTGGAGAACTGCAATGGTAGCTTTATATGATTTCTATCATTAAACAGTATAAATCTGAGGTAGATTCTGATAAGACATGTATCATAAGTCCTAGAGCATCTGTTACTCAAAAATGTAGTTAAAAATCAGCAAGGAATTAAACATTACACTAGAAAATATCCGCTTTAAATAAAAGGAGGCAGTAAAGGAAGAATAGAGGAACAACAAAAACAAAAACATAAAACATAGAAAACAAAGGATAAAATGACAGACATAAATCCTACCATATCAGTAACAAAATTAAATATGAATGTATTAAACAATCCAATCAAATGGCAGAGATTGTCAAACTGGATTAAAAATATCAATTATGTTGTCTACAAGGAAACACGCCTTAGATTCAAAGGTACAAACATGTTCAAAGTAAAAGGGCAAAAACATATATGTCATGCAATAAAAACCATAAGAATGCAAGAATGGCTAAACTAATACAGAAAAATAGATTTTAAAACAAAAAAAAAATGTTACCAGATAGAAAGAGGGACATTTTGTTATGCAAAAAGGGTCAATCCATCAGGAAGACATAGAAATTATCAACATATGTGCACCTAATAAGAGAATGCCAAATATACAAAGAATTAAAAGGAGAAATAGCATATTTAACAATATGAGTTGCAGACTTAATACTCCATTGTCAATAATGGGTAGAACAACTAGGCGTAAGACCAACAAGATATAGAAGATTTGAGCAACACTATAAATTCATTAAACCTAACGTCTATACAATACTCAACCCAAAAGCAGCAAGATACACATTTTCTCAAATGCATATGGAACGTTCTCCAGGGTAGAGCATGTGCTAGGCCATAAGACAAGAAATTGAAATTCACATAGATTGATAGCGAGAATGTAAAATGATGTAGCCATTTTATAAAACAATTTGAAAGTTCCTTAAAATGTTAAACACAAAGTTACTCTATGATCCAGCAATTCCACTACTAGACATATATACTCAAGAAAATAAAAACTTATGTCTACACAAAAACTTTGTACATGAATGTTCATAGAAGCATATCTATAATATCAAATGATAGAATAACTCAAATGTCGATATATTGATAAACAAATAAGCAAAATGTGGACTATCTGTACAATGTAATAGTCATGAAAAGGAATTAAATATTAATACATGTTACAACATGGATGAACCATGAAAGCATTATGCTAAGTAAAAGAAGCTACTTACAAGAGACCGTATAGTGTATGATTCCATTTATATGAAATGCCCAGAATAGGCAAATCTGTAGAGACAGAAAGTAGATTAGTGGTTGCCTATGGCTGAGGGAGAATAGGAAATGACTGATAATGTGTACAGGTTTTTTTTTTTTTACGTGGGGGGAACGAAAATCTTCTAAAGTTGTATTGTGGTGATGCTTGCACAACTCTGTGGATACACTAAAAGCCGTTGTGTATATTAAATGGATGAGATTATGGTATATAAATTATATCAGTAAAGCTATTAAAATTATGATAAATTTTATACTTAAACATTTGAAAATTCATTTGAATTACACACTTTTAAAAATGCAACTTAACAAAACTAAGTCAAGAAAGAAAAGAATATCTAATAATCCCGTATCTATTCGAAAAATTGTTTGTGTAATTATGTACCTTTACAGAAAATAATTTCCAGGGGTAAGTGGCTTTCCTGGTAAATTCTTCCAAAGACTTAGAGAAGAAATAGCAGCAATCTTATATACAAATTTTCCAGGAAACAGAAATAAAAGAATATACTGTTCATGTCTTTTTATGAGGTCAGCATAAACTTTAGCCTAAAGCTGAAAAGAATATTACAAGAATGGAATCACAGGCTAGTTTCTCTTCTGAACATATATGCAAAAATTATAAACAAGAGCACCAACTATATCTATGATATATGTGAAATAACAATACAACACAACCAAACTGGTTTTATTCTAGTAATGCATGGTTGGTGTAATGTTCAAACATAAAACAGATCTCAGGATGAGTTAGAACAGAAAAAAAATTTTGGAGTAAAATCTTCACCAGGAGAAACACAAGAGTGAATAAACACAACAGATAATGTCTTATGAAAAATAAATGAAGATTATAGAATATTCTAAAATTTTAAAACAAACAGAAACAGTTAAAAACATTTCAAGAGAAAGTGACAAATATTAAACATAGGCAAAAAAGGTAACATATAAATTATAGAACCCTTAAAGAACAAAGTTGAAACAACAAATACTAATAGTATAATTCAAGAAACTTTTCTAAAATAATAATAATAGAAACTGCATATTAATAGTGAGACTATTAAGCCAGAACAACCAACACCACGATGTATTCTAGACACACACACAAGCACATCTGATCCCTGTCCATTGAATAGGCCAAGAAATAATAACCAACTCAGTAGCAAAAAACATTGATAGAGCCCGGGTTATGAAATTAAAATAGCTGATTTCAGGTCTGTGGAGCATTTCTGAGAGATAAACTTAGAAAACCTTGTGATACTAAATAACATGGAAGTTATCAAAGCCTATGAGAGAAATTTCAAAAGGACTCAGGAGCCAAATGAGAAGAGGCTCTCCATGGACTATGGAAAAAATTGCACTTCAGTGTTTTTGAACATTTGAAGCCAATCAAATGTGTTTAAATATCGGTTTCTGTGGACACCAAAAACCCAAATTGTCAACTTATGAGGATAATTGCAAAAAAGAATTCATTATAATGAAAACTGATTTTTAAAAAGATAGAAGAGGGGTGGGATAGGGGAATGACCATGCTTTTATCCTGTCTTTCCTCTGTGAACTGTACTACTGTGTAACCCAATTGTAGATGAAGAGATAGATCTGTTCATAAATATTCCAGCCAATAAATGAAAAATAAATGATCAAGTTAGAATGTCACAAATTTGCAATCCCTAATGAGTCATCAAGTATCAATGGCTGCTAATATCACAAAAAAAAAGAGATAACCAGACATTATCTGCTTCCTGATGAAATAAGGTAGTCTTTTCAAAAGGATTGATCAGTTACCTATTTTCCGGGAAATATAAGGGACAGAGAAACATGTTGAACTGCACCGTGAACATGTACTCAGCAAAATCCATTTTGTGGAAGCCTGTACAGGTCAAGTGGCCTGCATTCTTCATAAATAAATTGTAGGGTAATAAAGGATTAAAAAGTGACATAGATTAAAAGAGAAGAGAATTGTTTAAAACTGGGCAAAACTAAACCATGCTGTCTAGGGAGGCACACTTGGGTGAGAAATTTATAAAGAAATTTAAGGAAGAGTTAATTATAGAAGTTAGGAAAATGATTGCTTTTTGGAAGAAAGGTTTTATAATTGGATCAGGTCAAATGGATGGGCTTCAGGCAAAATTCTATTTCTTGACCTAGGTAGTGATTACAAGGGTATGTCTAATAATATCATTAAGCTATAAATTTGTTTTTTGTGGTTTCTTGAATCTATGTTTTATTTTATAATAAAAATGTTTTTAAAAATCAAACACATAAGGAAAAACTCCACACAGAAGAAAACTTTGTTGAGAGAAATTAAATCAGACTTAAATGGACAAATATATCATGGTCATTGATTGTAAGACTTAATGTTGTAAATCAATAATCTCCAAACTTTCTGTAGATTCAATGCAATAGCGCAATAGCAATCAGAGTCTCGTGTGTGTGTGTGTGTGTGTGTGTGTGTGTGTGTAAAATGACAAGCTGAGTCTAAAATTCACATGGAAATTCTTAGAGCCAATTAATAGGAAGACATTATGAAAAAGAAGAACAAATCTGGAGGACTTGTACTATCAGACAGTAGGACTCATTAAAACTGTGATAATTAAAACAATGTGGTATTGACACAAGAATAAATAGAGCAGTGGAACAGAACAGAAGGTTTGGACTCTGACCCAGATATACATGCTTATTTCATTTATATCAAAGATGACACTACAGTGGGTAAATTTTTTTTTCAATAAATGCTAATGTGTCAGTCTTCATATAGAAAAAAATGATTTTGATCCAATTGCACCCCATGTATAAAAATCAATTCTCTATGGATTGTTGATCTAAGTGATGGAAAAAATGATCACTAAAGAGTGAAAAGGCAAAACAAACAAACAAACAAACAAACATATTTTTTCAATACTTCTGGATGATTGATTCCAGTTTATCTTAGAATCCAATAAGAAAAAGACAGACAGCTCAACTGAAAAATGAGTAACGCTTGAAACAGTACTTCAAAAAAGAAAATATTAAAAATAACCAAAAAGCTGGATGTACTCATCCTAATGAAGGAAATGAAAGTTAAGTAATTAAATTTAAAAACAAACAAATTAATCATTACATATTTGAATTATTTCTAGTTTGTGGCTATATGAATAGTGCTTCTTTGAACATTACATACCCACTGAAATGGCTAATATGAAAAAGAGAGCTGACGAAGATGTGGAGCAACTGGAACTCTCATGCACTGCTGTTGGGAGAGTAAATTATCAGTACTTTAGAAACTGCTGGCAGTACTATGGAAAGCCGAATATATGCATAGCCTATGACCTGGCGATTGCACTCTTAATATGTAGTCAGCAGATGTTGTGTACGTATATGTCCTAGGAGACATGCAGAAGAATGTTCAAAGAAGTACTATTTATATAGCCACAGACTAGAAATAATTCAAATATTTCTCAAGAGAACAAATTGTGGTAACTTCATACAATAAAATATAATGAAAGCGAATAAACTCTTGTTATATATGCAAAAATATGGCTGCATCTTACAAATTTCATGTTGAGTGAAAAAAGCCAGATGCAAAAGAGTTCATACCATATATTAGTTATCTATTGCTTCATAACAAATTACCACAAAATTTAGCAACTTTTGACAACACACGTTTATTATCTCAGTTTCCGTGAGTCAGGGACCTAGGTGTGGCTTAGCTAGGTGCTTCTTCCTCAGGTTGTAATCAGGGTGTCTGCTGGGGCTGTGATTTCATTTGAAAACTCAATAACTAAGGAAAGATTTGCTTCCAAGTATGCTTATGTGGTTCTGGATAGGATTCATTCCTCATAGGCTCTTGGATTGAGGGCTTGAGTTTCTCACTTGAGCAACTCTTTTCAAAGACCTACTTTTTCATTCTATGCAGCTCCCCTGCAGTTCACTCTAATTGACTTTATTGACTTCAAGGGATTTTACTTGAAATTGAACTTTCTTTCTGGCCTTCTTCCAGTTCAAATCCCCCCAGATTGTCTTAGAATAGCTCCCCCTTTCAGATTCTCCTTTCAGGTACCCAATCTAAGTCACTTGTGTAATTAACAACAATAAAAACAATTGGTGCTTATTGGAGGATGAGATGAATGACCTCCTCATGTCAAACTTTTCACTCTTATGGCTCTAAATTAATTTGAAGAGATGTCCAGGGCCAGTTGCCTAACTTACAAGGTCCAGGGCAAAATGAATATGTAGGGTCCCTTGTTTAGAAAGCAGGAAAAGTGGTATTAGCAGTACTAAAATATGAAATATATTTTTTAAGTCTGTCTCTAAACTAGTCAGGGCATTTTTTATTTGCTATTGATCATAATCTTTACTTATTCTGAGTAAAAATTAAAATTTTACATTATCAGCATGAATTTTACCTTTCATCTTTATATTGTATAATGTGAGTTTTATGTGCAAATTTAAGAGCTTTTCACTTGTATGCAAAAATCACAATTACATAATTTATTCTTGCATCTGTCTTTCTTATCCATACTGTAGAGATGCTGCACAAAACTAACTTTTAATTTCACCTCTTAATACATGCAGTTTCTACCACTAGTCTTTACCTTCAGTGTACTGATATGTAAAGGACTGAAAGGGAAAGGAACTATGGGTTACTCTATCTTTCCCTTTCCTTCTATGTCATCATTTTCAGTGAAAGCAATTGGCTAACACAGAGAACTAAATGAGTGAGGAAGGATGTAGTAAGTTCTTTGGTTGTTCATGTTTCTTAAAACACCATTGCCTTCTCTTTGTGTGAAGGACTCTGATTAGAATGTAAAGCGTGGCCTCAGAGCTGTCAGCACCTCCGCTTACTCAGTCATACAGGTAACAGGCTTTGAGTCTTGCTGAACCCCCACCCATCACAGGTCCATCCGAATTGTGTGCACATGGGCATTGCAATTGCTATATACGAATTGGGCAGCAAGGAACAGTGGGCATGCATATTGTATGTATCTGCTCCTCAAATGCATGCTCCCATGGACTTCACTTAGAAAATATAAGTTGGAAGATAAAATTAAGAATTTCAAGACGATGACAGTAGACTATTAAACCAAGCATGGAGCCCTTCTGAGTGTTGAGCCCTGGGGACTGCTCATGAAGACAGCTCTGGCTGGAGTACAAAGGTGAATAAGGCTTAGATCTTGCTCAGTCCTGTGGGCGGTTAGCCCACATATCTCTAGGCTTCTGATTTGGACATACTTTAGGGCAGCTTGGGCTTCTGTGTTGACATACCACTCTTGTTTCAGCATTTACAAAAAAATTTATTTAAGACCATGTTATTTCTTTTGAGCTTAGTAAGAAATTTAAAGATTTGTTTGCTCTAATTTATCAAGCATTAGGTATTTTGTGATGGGAGGGATTTTCAGAATATCTAGTTTTGTTAAACTCACGGAAATGGAGATCACAGAACACATTTTTTTTTCCTATTTAAAGATTTCACAGTGTTCTACTTCAGGTTTCATAAACCTTTGATTAATACTCATTTTTATTTTGGTTATTTTTTAAACCAATTTTATTTTTTATCAGAGTAATGCATGCCCTTTATTTGAAATGTCAAATCTTGCTAAAAAGTCTCATAACAAAAAACATAGGTCCCTTTCCAAAGCCCCTCCCCCTCCACCTCTAGTCCTGCTTCCCAAAGGCTATGGCTTTAAAGTCACTGTAGCCATTTCTTATAAAATTCATCTCCATATTTTAAAATGGTGTGTTTTTAGTCAGTATTTTATTGAGTCATCAGTTTTAGACCTGTATATTGTAGTATACTCTAATTATGTTAATTCTTTTGGGATATTTTTTCTTAGTGCAGCCAATACTTTTTTAATTTACAAATTTGTTTTTTAATTAACCAGATTTCCCATGTACTTTAAATCTCATGCCTATTTCCTACGTGCTCTAATCATCAAACAGTCATTGCCTTTATTCCCCTGAAGACATCCCGCTAACAATCCTACATCCTCTTATTCAATATAGACTACTTGTTTTCTGGACCTGCTATATAGCTGCCACCCAGGGACCCGATTTCCTGGATGCTAAATTTTTCCTTTTCTTATATTTTCCCTCTTGTTTTAGTAGTGATATATCCTCCAGGAGCTTCCTGATGCTAAGTGAAAAGGAAGTCAATTTTGAAAACTTCAGATGTCTGAAAAAGCTTTTATTCCATCTTCCCTCATGCTTAATAGTTTGTGAAAGTAGAGAATCGAAGATTTAGAATCATTTTAAGTCAAAAGTGTGAAACATTCTTCACCAGACCTGGCTTCCATTGCTGTTGTTGAGAAATCCAATGCAATTCTAATTTCCCTACTGTTAGTTATACCTGGTTTTCTTCTTTACACCCTAAGTGTTTTTTATTTTTATCCCAGGGTCTCTCAGATTTCCTGTTGATGTGACTTGTTATGGATCTTTTCATTTTTTGTCCATGGTACTCAGTGATCTCTTTATATTGTGAAATTCAGTCCTTCAGTTCTGACTACGCTGCAGCATATGCTTATAAAATAATTTTTCTCTTCCCGTCTGGAGGACCTGTCCAGTCGGATGCTTATCTTCTTGGACCAAGCCTCTATTTTCTCATCTTTTCTCCTTTTGTCTTTTAGTTCACTTCTTTGGGACACATCTTAAAAGTTTATTTTCCATTCTACCTATGAACTATTTTCATTTCAGAAATTATTTTTGACTTCCAAGTATACTTTCTTGTGCTATATCATTCAGTTTTTCCGGTATTCTAATCATGTTTCAAGTATGCAGTATTTTATTTTACTTTTGAAGATATCAATAATAGGTAGTTTCTTTTTATAGTTTTCTTCAGCTTCGTTTTTTATCTCTTTTTCCTCCAATTTCTATTATTTGCTTGTTTGTATAAGTCTTATATTTTAGGTTTTTCTTAAGTGTATGATGACCTTTGGATTTCTGTCTATCTTTAAGAATAGGATCTTAAGTATATGCATTCTGTGTACAGATGTGTGTATTTACTCTAGAAGGGCTGTGTGGTGAGCTTCCGGTTGTGGTTGGACACTCAAATATCTATGTCTGGAGGCCTTTTTCCCAAGATTTAAAAAAAATATCCTGGGGAAGGCTCACTGATCTTTTGCCTTGGTTTTTGTAGCTAACTGTTAGAATTTTTGAAGCAATGGCAGTGCTTGAAGTGGATGGTTCAAGAGGAGAACTACTGTTTTGAAAGCACTTTCAGGCAATTCTCCATCTCACCCTGCCCTCTTCTTTACTTGGATCCCTGATTTCAAAGCCTATTAAGTTCCACTTCTCTAGGAGGATTTTTTTTTGTCTGGAGTGTTACCTGTCTGGGAACCATCTGAACTTAACCTTGAGGTCTCCTGCTGGTTGGGCATCTTCTCAGAGAGGAAACTATTCTCACAGAGTATTTCCATGGTAGCTTGCTTGGTGACTTCATACAGGACAAAGGGTTCACCCCTCCATCAGTAGTGGCAGAGTTCACCATGAAGCCATAGAGATCTTGGGAAAAAATGAGACAGAGAGTGGGGGGAAGTTTGATGGATGTTCAAGTGGCAGAGGAGGAAAAGGAATGAAGAGGAGAAAGAATGAGGTGGCAGAGGAGAAGGAATGGGAATGTCTGCATTCTGCCTAACATGGCTCCCATCCTGTCCTCTCTTCCCTCTACTGATTCAGGCCACAGGACGTTTTGTCTGACTGGATCAATGTGCAGCACTTGGATACCATCCCAGCATGATGTGAATGTTTTATGTGCAAACACGAAGACAGTATTTGCATGGATGTTGTTAGGCCAGGCATTGCCCTGTCTTGGGAAAATCATCTTCATGCCTTTTCTAGCCATGCTGGATGACAGTTTGTCAGATCTTGTCCTTGATGCAAACTGTTCAGTCATCAGGGTTGCATCACCACCTTGTGGTCTTTGTTAACTTGGAGGAGCCAAAATAGGTGTCCTCCAGGCCCCTTTAGCTCACGTGGCTTAGTAGGGTTTAGTAGTCCTGGGCTTGCCTTGGACCACTTGAAGTCAGTGTCCAAAGACCCTTAGTGCTTCCTCATCCTCGTCCCCATTTGTGTTGTCTGGGACACAGCATGGAAGAACTGAGTGGAGCAACATTCCTGAAAACTTCAGAGGGTGAGATCAGAAAGGACATGGCAAAGGAGATGTGGATTCCCCAGGAATGTGTGATGTAAGAAGCCATTGGAGCCACCTTTTGTACCAATGCCACCCTTTACTCCTAAAGGGATAGAGAAGTTGGGGCAGTGTGGCTCACCTGGTTCCCTCTAGCTGTTCACCTGCCTTAGCTTCTGGATTATGGATCTAGAAAAGCACCCTTTAGCTCCTATTAAATGGGGGCAGGCTTAGAGACTAAGCAAAGCCCAGAGCCTGGGAAGATTAATTTCTGATTACAATCTCATGAACAATACTGCATATCTATCATAGTGTTAGATTTTTCCAACTCGAAGTTCAGAGATTCTCAGTCACTCATTAGGTAGAAAACCAGGACTAGAGACTCAGGTGATGACCTCTCATGTTGGTGATCTTTGTCATATTCTTAAAACCCAAGGTCTTCTCACCAAAGGAGAGTTTGTGGTTTGAAAGAACCATAGGATATTCCCAGGACAAACCTCCGTTTACTTAACTAACCCCAACACATAATCTGGTAAGAAGGAAATGCTAACTCTGGTATTTTTGCAACAGGTAGAGTATACTGAAAACTTTATCTATGTCAAGATACAGAGTTCATTCAGCAAAGCAGCTGCCCAAAGATGTTCATATCTTATGGACTGAGATTTTTTTAAAAAAATATTTATTTATTTTTATTATGGTGACATTGGTTAACGAAATCTAGTGTTTCAGGTGTACACTTTAATAGTAAGGCATAGATATATTTACACTGTGCATTCACCTCCCATAGTTAGATTTCTTTCTCTCAC
>NW_011889054.1:1120098-1132656 GCF_000151845.1 Pteropus vampyrus | reverse complement strand
TGCCCAAAGATGTTCATATCTTATGGACTGAGATTTTTTAAAAAAAATATTTATTTATTTTTATTATGGTCACATTGGTTAACGAAATCTAGTGTTTCAGGTGTACAATTCAACAGTCAGGTGCATGCGTATATATATATATGTGTGTTCACCACCCATAGTTATATTTATTTCTGTCACAACATATTTGACCACTTTTATCCCGTCTCCCTCCCCCTTCCCCCTCAACCCTCTGCTAACCATTAGTCTATTGTCCATGTCCATGAGTCTCTTGTTTGTTTGTCCTATTTGTTTGTCGCTTTAGGTTTATATGCCACATACAAATGATATCATGTGGTTTTCAACTTTTTCCGTCTGGCTTATTTGGACTGGGATTTTTTACTTGTGGCAGATTGCATTTCTTAAAATGACCATAGCAGTATACTAAATCCAGCATTCTCTTACAGTCTTTATTAGTCTCTACCAAGAGTTGGAGTCTATTTATCTCTCCCTTAAGGTTGAGTGGCACTTCGTGGCTGTCTCGATAAATAGAATGCAGCACGCCTGACGATATGTTTCCTAGGGCTGCCATAAGAAAGTATCACAAACTGCATGGCTTAAACAACAGAAATTTATTCTTTTATAGTTAGAAGTTCAAAATCAAGGCTTCAGTAAGATAGATTTGGAGAGTTCTGAGGGAAAGTCTGTTCCATGCCTTTCCCAGTTCTGGTGGTTGCAAGAAATCTTTGGCATTTTTTAGCTTGTAGATGCATTATTCCAATCTCAGTTTCCATTGTCACATGGCATTCTTCCTTGTGTGTCCTGTGTTCAAATCCTCTAAGAACACCAGACATTGGATTAGGACCCACCATAATCTAGTATGACCTCATCTTAATTTTATTATATCTGCAAAGACCCAATTTCCAAATAAGGTCACATTCACAGGTACTTGGTATTATAACTTGAACATATTTTTTGGGGTGAGGGGTAGACACTGTTCTACCACGACAATGAGGTTGAATAATTTCTAAAGTTAGGTCTTAAAGGCAATCAGACTTTAGTCTGGATCTTTTTCTCTAAGGTGCTCACCTTTGGAACTCAGC
The DNA here is from genome assembly GCF_000151845.1 of Pteropus vampyrus. Taxonomy (NCBI): domain Eukaryota; kingdom Metazoa; phylum Chordata; class Mammalia; order Chiroptera; family Pteropodidae; genus Pteropus; species Pteropus vampyrus. The sequence goes on along the minus strand of NW_011889054.1, from coordinate 1,131,574 downwards.
CAGCATTTTGTGAGGAAGCCCAGAACACATGAAGGAGCCACATACTGATGTCCTGGCTGACAGCCCCAGGTAAGATTCTAGCCCATGGCTGGTATTAATCACCAGTCATGCAAATGAATGAGCCTTCAGATGACTCCAGTTTTAGTCTTCGATCTGTGCCAGCTGATGCCAAGTGGAAGAAAGATAAACTGTCCCCTCTGATCCCTGCTCAAATTGCAGATTTATAAGCAAGATAAATATAGTTGGTCCTTTAAATCACTAACTTTTAGGGTGGTTTGTTATACAGCATTGGATTACTGGAACACTGCCCCGTGTCCACTGCCCTACTTGAGACACTTGAGACCTTGGGTGGCAACCCTTTGGAGTAAGAATGTAGCCTTGGGATCTGGCCGCTGGTTTCTTTTGGATTCAACCATCCTTTCCTCAAGATGCAGTTGAAGTAGGTTAGCTAACTATGTGAGCGTTACCTGCTTCAGCCTGGTTTAAGATGTAGCCAAGTACTTACTGCCTTTATCAGCAAGGAGTCTCTCCCACCCTCTGGAGTTCCAATTGCTTCACTTTTCTCATCTGTAAAGTGGGCATAATGATACTTACCTCCTTTATGTAAGCTTGTCGTTGCTCAGTGTCTGGCCTATTGTAAATGCTCAATAAGTCTGTTTGATTGAAAGTTAAAACATTAGAAAATTTTTTTTTTTCCGTATTAAATAATCTCATTGATGGAGGTTGTACAAATTTGTAAAACATCCATACATGGTAACCAACTGTAAGTCTGTGTTACTTTGGAATCATGATTCTTTAGTGTCAAATAAGGGATAGTAAATATTAATTATAGCAACACAATCTTCATTGCTACAGTTCATAAGAACATATTTATTAAAATTGGTGGCACTAAGACAAGAGTAATTATTAAGTTGACAAGTTGCAAGAGTTTTCTTTTTTTAACTAGCTGCAGCCCCCTTACAAAGCAAGAAAAGACCCAAAAAGGCCTATATAAAATGCTTGGGAAATTTTTAACTAATAGTATTTCTTTTATGATGGTAAGATTTATCCCCTATATTAGAAACATATGTGGCATGAGACTGTGAATTTTTCTGGGATGAGTATGAAAACTTCAGGATTAGCTAGATTTGGGGAGCACTTAGGTGATCCTGGAATCTCAAGTGGAAGCCAAGCTTAACACTTCTGAGTCATGCTATTTTTGTATGTGAGATACTATGTATTATTTGCTGGTAATTTTTATTCAGTCTTTCGTGTATCTCAGAAATGTGGACACTTTTATGAATTGTAAAATACAGATGAATTTTATCCACATAGTTTTTGGCAGAAGGAAGTTTCTTTCAACAAAGTCTATTTAGTTTTGTTTGTTTTATTCTCATACTTCCTGGTGTATGCTAAACGGAATCCATTCTTATTTATATTACTGTCTTTTTTAAAAGCTCCTTTCCACCCGCTTTTCACAAACCTAAACACTACTGGTGGATAACTTTTTCTCCCTGCATTCTGTGGAACGCTTATACACTCTAAATGCTAAATGGAAAGCAACCAAAACCTCAATTTACAAATCTGTGCACTTGAAAATGCGTAGCTGCAGTCAATCCTTTGTCTGGAGCCTGGGAAGAATACTTGATTCTGTTGCTAGGTGGCAGTGTTCCTTTACCAAAAAGATGGTCCTTAGAGTCTGCAGATCCCTTACTTAAACAGAAGGGAAAACACCGCCCCTTCATTAGCAACTTCTCACCCAAACTTCCCGGTTTTAGCTGACAAAGAGGCACCAGCCCTGTCTGAAATTGCCAAACTGGAATGATCAGACAAAAATTTCTTCCCGCTAGCTACTGTACATTGCAAAACAGGGCAGTCTTCAGTATAAAGCACATGGTTGCTTCCACTAACTGTAAACATCTAGAGTTTGTCTCCGACTCCAGTAAACAAGTGATATAATCTCACTTGTTCAGTGATTGGTAGTTTAGCATTAAGTTCAGGAAAGAGCTCTAGCTCTTTACCCCATCCACCTCCCCTCCCCCTTTCCCTCTGATAACCACTAATCTGCTGTGTCCTTGAGTCTCTGTTTGTTATGTTTGTTTGTTGTTTTCAGTTTTATATCCCACAGATGAAAGAAATCACATGGTTCTCAACTTATTCTGTATAATTTAGTTCGCTTAGCACGATAATCTCAAGATCCATCTATTTTGTCGCAAATGGCAGTATTTCATCTTTTCTTATGGCTGAGTAATATTCCATTGTATATATGTACCACATCTTCTTTATCCAATCACTTATCATAGGATGCTTTGGTGAAAGTTCTTTTTAGAAGTTTCTTTCATTTCATCGTCAGATATGGTTGCCAGATTTGGCAATTAAAAATATCAGTTAAATTTAAATTTCAGATGAACAATGACTTTTAAAAGTTGGGTTTATTGAGGTATAATTTAGATAGAATAAAATTCATCCTTTTTTAGGTGTACAGTTCTACAAATTTTTACAAATGTACACATCATGTAACTACTATTACTCTCAAGATAGATTATTTTCATCACCCCCAAAAGTTTCTTGGTGCCCTTTTTTAGTCAGTCCCTCACTCACCCTCTACCTCTGACAACCACTGATCACATTTCTGTTTTTATAAGCTTACCTATTCCACAGTGTCATATAAGAGAAATAATATATTACATAGCCTTTTGTGCCTTTAGCATGATACTTTTGAGATTTATCTTTGTGGTTGTAGGTGGCAGGAATTGAATTTTGTTTGTTTTGGGTGGTGGTATAAGTATGACCCATGGAAAAATTGGGAGTTACTTATAATGAAAAATATTTGTTGTTTATCTGAAAATTTCTGAATCAGCAGGCCTGGAGTAGAACTTGGAACTTGAATTTTAACAAAAACCTACGCTGTTTTCCATGCAGGTAATTCTCAGATCACACTTTCAAACAGGAAGTATTTGAAGCAGTTGGGTCAGAAATCTCCTTGAAAATCTTGTTAACTCGATTAAGTCTTTTACTAGAAAAATACTTATAGAAGCTCAATAGTTTCACATAATTTCAAGAGTTTGCAGGATTGACTAAAACTCATAAACCCACAAACCTGAGGTGAAGAACAACAGTGTTGTCATCTCATGTGCTTTACTGAAAGCTCAAGTCTTTCACAGAAGTGGGAGGAAAACAAGTTCATTTCAGATTCACCCACTCCCTCTACTTATCATCTTTCCTCATCCCTTTTCAGTGCAAGAGGATTTTATTTTATTTTTTAGTCTTTCCACAAAATATGATGACTTGTAATCCTGTTTTCATTCCAATTTAAATGTTCATTTATTAAAGCAAAAGTGGATTATTTACATATCATAAAGCCGGACGTAGTTGTCACAAAAAACTAAAATTACAAAGAAAATTAGAAAGTCAGAAAGAGGAATACATAGTTCTACTACCCAAAGACATAGTGAGATAATCATTTTATTTAGTTGTCTTCATTTTTTTAATAGCTGTGATAACAATGTAATGATGAATGGGTTTCACTCCACATATTCTGATTTATTGGTATGGGGTTGTGTTCTGAACTCAGCATTTTCAAAACTTCCTTATGTGATTATAACATGCAGCAGAGTTTGAGAGCCACTGCTCCAGTCACTTGCCATTGGCTTGTTCTTTGTGCTCTTACTATATTCTTGGTTGGGCCATGGAGAATGCTCATAGAACCCATTGGGAATCAGTTGTAATCATAATTGTGAATCAACATAAAAGGAAATCCTTTAATTACTAATTCATACTGAAGGGAAATCTGCAGTGGCCATACATGATGAAGGATAGAGGAGCTGTACTGGAAAAAATAAAAGTAGATCAGAATGAGAGAAAATTATGTGCAGAAATTATTAGATTTACCACGAACCCTTGGAGTTGCCTGAATTTTTGTGATTAGTGGGAACTAATTAGGAATGAGGAGGAAAAGGAGACAGCGATGGCAACACTCCAAGAGGAAGACCTCATAAGAGTTAAGATCGGAGGCACCAAAACCAAACCCAGTTCCCTAGAAGTGGTAGAGACATGTTCCAGTGACTTGAAACCCTGTCTCCAGCAAGCAAATATGTCATGAACAGGGATATACTTACCAGGGGAACCTCACTGCTTCCCCAACCCCAAACTTTCCCAAGGCTGACATTGGAGACTCTAGTTTGCTTCCCATGTGGTAAGATTTATTGCAAGTAAAATCACTGTGGCAGTCCAGGTACCAGCCTTTTAGTGTTCATAGTCCAAGTTGTAAGGGTTCTGAAATTCAATGGCAACCTTTAGGCTGCACTGAAATTTGGGAAAGAGATTGAAAGAGTCTTGAGGCTTATTGTATGAGAAGTCTCAAAGAACCTCTTATGATTGGTTATACCCACGAAGAACTCCATAATTACAGCAACTTGTTCTCATCCTCAGATTCAGAGATCCTGGAGAGAAGAACTGAAATAGTCAAGGGCTTTCTCAATGCTTTTTCTTCTCAGGGGGTCATCCATCAGAAACAAACATGTTAGCCCTCATACTGACAGTGGAATAAATGTGTCAGGGGACTCTGAGTGGAGATTCTCATGTGCATATCACATTACACTTGTTGCAGATGCCTCTCAATATAATTTATTCTAAAATTATGGTAGTAGTCATGCTGCTAAGTACTGCTGTTGATTAATAAAGCAGCATATATATTACCACAAACATATTATTTCAGTATCTTGACAACTGTATTTCAATATTATTGGTATTCTTTGTAATCCTATGTGTTTTATGTATTTGCAAGCAAGATGCATTTTGTTTTATTTTGATCAGTGATGCTTGTCACTTTTGTTTTTTAGTTTAGAGGTAATGGAGGAATTGAGAGGAGAAAACTAATAGGAATTGAGAGGAGAAAACTAATAGAAATTTTACATTGTTACAGTTTATACTCTTTTATTCTATACTTTATTTCCTTTGTTCCAGGGGTATTTTTTTTTTTAATCTAATAGTGTTACTTACATATGTTAATTTGCTTTCTATAGGGACCCCCTTTGAATTACCTTTCCCAGTGAATAATTATTTACTTCCCAATGGGAGGCTAGGACGACTCCTGCTGGTTCTATTGCAGAATCAATGATAAGGTACATTAATGAATCTCAGGATTGCTCCCTGGAGACTGTTTTCCTTTCTGTGCTTTATCCTGTGATGTGACCTCTCCTTTTCACAGTATTGGGGATTGTGAGTCAGGTATGTTGTTTATTAGCTTTATCCTCTGTGTATCCAGATGTGACTTTTAAAAACATCTTGTGTTCGAAGTTCCAGAATCAATAGGGGCAGCCAAGAGATGGTTTATGTACCACCCTCCCCTCATCGATATCTTAGGAATAAATGTCAAGAATAGAAATGAAAATTATCTATTGCAGGAGACCTAATCATAAACATTCTCAGGGCTGTTTTTACTGGGAAATGTCCTGTGACACTGCTCTGAACTCTTTTTTTCAGGACACATGCCAGAATGGTATCTCAGAAGTTTGTTTTACCAGACATCACTGTAAAGGAAACTTACATTAGTATTAGTGAAAGTTAATGTTCAAAACAAAGAAATGTGTTTGTTTATGTGCATTTTAATATTTCTTTATATAATGAAGAAAATTGAATTTTCATCATATGCTTTTGCGAGTCCTATGTAATTCCCTCCCATTTGTCCTGTGTGACATGAGGTCAGCCCATTTCATATTCAATGCCTTTGATGAAATACCTGGCAACAAAAGAAAAGGTGTAGAGACAGAGTAGTAGGTAATGCTTTGTAGCTTTGTAGCTAAATAGTTCTTAGCTTTACCATTCCTTTAATCTTTTCTTGGGTCTAGGATCTGAGAGGAAGTTACAAAGGTATCCTCTCTGCTTTTGGCATTAAACTGTGATAAGAGAATTGAGGATGGTAGTATGGTCAAGGTGTGGAATTTCTTCTGGAGAATGCTTCCTTGCTTATTTTGGGAAATATTATAGGTCTTCTGTGTATATTTTACACCTGCATTTATAGATATCATATGCTATTTTCATTGTAATGGTACATTAGATTTCTATATAATTAAATGTAAACAACCCTAATTTTGATGGAGAAGGATCATGGTGAGGGAACATTTTCCATAATCTCTTTTTTTAAATGAAAAGCACAAAACAGTTTTATTCACAAAGATTTATTAAAATAATGTTTGCACAGGGTTCTGTTTGAGCAAATCAACTCCTCTTGCACTTTGACAGATAATAATGTTGTGAAGAAACATAAACACAATTGCATATGTCAGAGCATATCTCTGTGAAAGGCAATATGCTGTGTACTGCAAGATATTCATGGAAGTCTGCTTTCATGACCTTCAAATCTTATTATGGGGAGGAGATAAGCACATAAACAAAGCACAAAGCAGGGAGGTAAATGACATAAGAGAGATATGCTTCCTTGGGAGTTCCAAGGAAGATGAGCCTCAGATTCCAGCTTTACCTGCAGCAGCTTGTTTAGAAAGTTTGCAGTGTGGCCCCAGAATCTGTAACAGGCATTTCAGAGTATCTGATGCAGCTGGTTTCCAGACCTCACTTTGAGAAATACTGATCTAGCTATCTTTTCAACAGTACAGCTTTGTTTTCCTTTTGAGTAGCTTTTTATTATTCAGTTTATGAGCTCTATTTCATAAGCAGAATTTAATGTTATCCAGAATATAGCACTTATATACTATGAGAGAAAAAGTTTTTTTGCCACACCTTCTATTAAATTACTATTAGGTCTGAAACCTTTTTGGCCAGATGTATTTCAGATTTCAGAATTTTTCTTAGAAAGGCGCTAAACGATCCATCCCTAATAAAAATGTTAACTTACATTCTTTCATCAGCATCCTTGCTTATTTAGGGAAACTCTCCATGATTCATAATCCCTCTCGAATCTTCCCAGTTTGACTCTACCTACAGCACTCAAAATCTTCCAGCACTGCTTCTGAGACCTTTTATTTCCTGAAATAATGTACAAATTTACATCTGGGTTATCAGATTTAATTTACATCATGCTTCTATTTTCATTGACATCAAACCTTAATATGCATGTTGTACTACTCGACTATAGTATCAACAGTTTTTTTAGATGTAATGATGTATTTTTACTCCCTATTTGTTCTTTTATTCCATATATTTATCTTCCTTGTTATACTTTGTTCTTTCTGGAACACATTCCTACTTAATTTTTTATAAAAGGCTTTATGGATGATAAACTAGATGGAAAACATTTCTTCTACCATCATCTTTAAATATTGATTTAGATTAATGAAGAACTCTAGGTCAAAATTTCCCACAGAAACTTAAAGATATTATTTCTGCACCTTCTTGCATCCTGTATTTCAGATGTATTACTCAGCAAAACTGTAGGCTGGTATTTTAAACTGTAAAAGTCTTTTGATTCCTGAGGCCTTGAGGACCTAATGCGTGGAACATTTAGAGTTTAAATTCTTAGTGCTTGGCATGGGTAGGTGGCACTAGAATGATAGTTCCAAATCTAGTTTCTTTTTATGTTATTTCGAAGAGGATGCAAGGAAAAGAAAATTACTGTGGAATTCAGCTTTGGATTCATGTATCTTGTCCTTAGGTCCTGGAATTCACTAGCCCACCTCCTTACCATCATGGTTTCCGTTAGCACATGGCCTCACGCTGGTTCTAACATGTTCATTTTATAAGCTTAAACCATCGATATGAGTCAAATTTGGGGGTTCAACTGTGTGGGGTGGGGTTGGGTTTGACATGGAGGGCAATTTTGTTCTAAACAAATGTTTAAAGAGAAATAGGAACTCTTATTAGATCAATATACAGAAAAAATTCAATGAGATTATTAAAAATCTAAGAGCTGAAAAGGAAATTTAAAAGCTCGTGCCTAAACACTGGACCTGCAGACTCTAGTTTGCTTCAAAACTCAAAAAGAAATGTGGTCATCTTATAAAACAGTTGTTGGTCTTACAGTCAGAACAAGAAGAACATAAAACACATCTATTTTATCTCTCCTTTATTTTATTTTATTTTTTTGTCTACCACCTATCCCAAGAAAACATTAAGTCTCTGCTATGTTCTCCGACTGCCAACAGCAATGTGGTCTGGATTATACCATATGCTGGAAGCTAGAGAAATAACTTTGCTTGGAAATAAACACTGTCAAGACTTGGTATTCACTTGTATTTTGTGGGTGTAGGCTGATCCATTGATGTTCTTATATGTTCTACTCACACTTATGAACTTGAGAAAACCAGAGTGGTGAGACAAGTGGGTTTGGATTAATCCAGTTTTAGAGGGGTTTGCAGGAGCTCCACCCATCCCAGTGGAAGATGTTCTAGGCCACAGCTGCGAAAAAAGGAATTGAGACTCCATGTAAGTGAAGCAACTCCAACTGAGAGTGAACAAAATAAGAAGCGAAGATGGGGAGAATAATGGATTATAATTTCTTTCAGACTTAAATTTCAGCAAAGGGAGGGGAATTTTGTTTTAGGACTTCAGTTTCTCTCTAGTGAATTCAATGGGACAAAATTCACATTTTTCGAATTTGGGATATTCTTTATTTTATTTAGACTTGTGGGATAAATTCTGGCAAGCCAGTCTGAACACCATGATTGCACATAGTGAATGTAAAATAGAATAGAAGGTGAATTTCTTACTTTAAGTAACCTGTGGCTTTTAAGTTAACTTAGTGTACTGTTGTGACTCATTTTTAGAGGGGTTTGGATACAATAGCTAAACTAAACAGATTCTAGGAGGGTTCTAAGGAAAAGTGATGAAGCGATTAATGTTGGGGCAATTATTCCAAGGCTAAGGGAAGCTCCACTACTTTAAAATACTGTTTGGCTCTGATAGGGTAAGCACCTTATCCAGAGCTGCCTGGGACTTTCTTACTTTTAGTGTCCCAGGAACCAACCCTTCCCCTATCCCTGTGTATTGGTTTGGTTTTTCTAGAGAAATATGTATAAGTATTTTATAAAATAGGTATAGATATAGATAAAGAGACTTATTATGAGAGATTGGCTTACACGATTATGGAGGCTGAGAACTCCCACAATATGCCCTCTACAAGATGGAGATCCGGGAAAGCTGAAGGCCTGAGAACGAGGGGAGCCAATGTAAATCTGTGTAAATCTCAGTCCCCATCTGAAGCCTGAGAACCAAGAACACCAGCGTCCATGCACAGGAGAAGACCAATGTCTCAGATCAAGCAAGAGAACAAATTCACCCTTTCTTACCTTTTTGTTCTAATCAGGCCCTTAACAGATTAGAAGATGCCCACCTGCATTGGTAAGGGCAATCTTTTTTACTCAGTCTACTCAAATGCTAATCTCTTCCAGAAGCACTTTCACAGGAATAATATTTTACTAGCTATCTGGACATCCCTTAGCGCAGTCAAATTGACACACAAAATTAACCATCATACTTTACATCATTGGTCCTTAATTTCTGTTTGCCCTCCCAAAGGGATAAGAGGCAACCAGAAATGAGAATGAAAGTGAAGGGGACACCTTGGTTGTCTCAGCCCATCTGATACTGGTTCCCTGGGAAAGATGGAGTTGATAATCAGCATGGTAAGAGCTCTGGACAGTCACTGGGCATTTGGTATTTTTAACGTGTGTGAGTGTGTGTGTGTGTGTGTGAGTGTGAGAGTGTGTGTGTGTGTGTGTGTGTGTGTGTGAGTGTGCTTGCGTGTCCATGTAGGGCCTACTCTCTTGCCTTCTTACCTCAGAAACAAAGCAGAGTCTGCTTCCCAGGACAGGCCAGCCATTCTCTTCCCCAGTGGTTCCGAGATAGGGGAATTCTTCCCCCCTCGTCTCCCCACCTCCCCCAGAAACATTTTTGGTTTCACACCTGAGAGGGTGTGTATGCTGTTGTCATCTAGTGGGTTCTGGTCAGAGGATACTGCTAATCATCTTATAAAGCACAGGTGCACACCCCTCTCCCCAACAAAGAATTATGTGGTCCAGAATTTCAATAGTGTCACAGTCGTAAGCATTGCTCTTCACTTTCTTTTGTTTCATGGGGTTACGCATGTAAGTGGGCCAGAGTACAGGCCATCCTTTTCTCTGCAAGTATAGTTAAGTGTGTTGCTTACACGTGGGGGAACAAAAGGCCTTAGGTTTCTAGGTTTTAGGCATGTTTTTTAAGATAGATATTATGAGGGAGGCTTGCATTGTCTATCTTCTCTATTAATTTAAAAAGTAATAATGTTTCCCTTTCGTCTATTATTCTTCATATTTGGCGCCTTCCTTTGGGAATTCTGTAGCAAAGAGTGGTAAATAACAAGTCATGATTTGGACATTCTTTGTTTCTCGGCTGCAGTACCATCATAGTATCATGAATACTTTGCCCCTTTTCATCTTTTGTCCCCTACCAATGTATCTTCAACCTTTCCTTCTCTATAAACTCTTTTCTCTCAGTGGGAAAATATGCTCATATTTCCTCCTACAGTTTAACAAATAAATAAAAAATAATTTTAAAAAGCTCCTTCTCTTTCTCCCACACCCCTGTCCTCTATTTAATAGTGAAACTTTTTTGAAAGAGTTGAGAAATAGCAAATTTAACACAGCCAATGAGTGTTCGATTAAGTGAGGTAAGCCCATGCTCAGACCCAGACCAGATGCGTGCTCATAATCAAAGCATAATGGAAGTTATTGCTTTCACGTGGTCTACCCTTAGTAAACACTGTTACAGATAAGTGAAAGAAAAGAGAAAACAGTCGAATCTCTTCTCACAGTCTCTGCTGCAATTGGGACACAAGAACATTAAAGAAAGTCAAGAAAATTTAAAAGTTCAGGACACTCTGAGTTGGGGACAGATTTACTTTTACCCATGGAAGCCAGATTCTCCTTTTTTGACTTCCTTGAAGCTAAAACACAGTATAACCTAAAACTCCCCAACCAGGTGCCCCAGTGTCAGAATTTGATTGTGTTGCTAGTGATACAAAAACTCAGGGACTGTGCATAATTGTGAAGACATGGCATCCTGGATTGCTCTCTCATTTCTAGAGGCAGTAGTAATATTATCTGTAGCCAGGTTCAAGGTCCAGAAGGGGTGGTGAGAGTGTTACAAGAGAGTTTTCTTGTCTAGCAGTAGAGTACTTTGTGTGACCAGATTTATAGATTTTGGATACTGTTCCTTGCTATGTAACCTCTAGGCTTGGTTATTCATCCTTTCTGAATATGAAGTGAGCTATCCAATATCTCTTAATTCATTCTTTTCTGACTAAATTACCTAGAACTTATTTTTGTTGTTTGTCATCAAGGACCCTTAATTGGTACCTAACTGAGATTCCTTGGCAAAATGGCAACCAAATATGGTATAAATATGACACAGTCAGGCCCCGCCACAGGAAAAAAAAAGCAGTTAAATGAATTGTTTAATAACACTATATTTTATTTATTAGATTCTCTGCTCTGTTTCTCTTCTTCCTGTATTCATGGTAGTTGCATCTGTTATAAATGGTGCTAGTAGAGTTTTTTTTTTTTTT